>NC_134272.1:74914362-75214362 GCF_031893055.1 Leptodactylus fuscus | reverse complement strand
AGGCCTTACTGTTATTGCATGGATGTTGGCCATTTATGAAGAAGTCACTGATAGAGAAAGAAAAAAAAATTGCATTCTAGGCTTGAAAAAGCGTCTGTTTGGACGCGAAACGGCTGTTGCCATTTTTTCTGCCAATATGCTGTTGCTCCCTCTCTGAATTTTATCCATGCACCCAATAAAGGATCTATTTTTTTAGAAGTTTTTTCGTCTACTGATTGGTGAGTGCCCACCCCCATATTTTCTTTTTTGTTATACATTTATGAAGAAGTCAGACTTGGGCTATAGTAAAGTATTGGAGTTGGAGTTGGTGCTTGGCCTGATGATTCCACCATTTTGGTCTTTAAGAGATACAAATATTTCATACAGTAATAATAAGACTACAAGTGTCCGATGTATGAAGTCATAGAAAGTCAGATTACAGCTGAGTGTTGTGATTTATCAGATGTGGTCATACACAGTAGACAGTTGTCAGCCAGACTATGACTCTGCATCTCCCATCTTCCCCATACACATGCTTAGGGTAAGTTTACACTGATTTTTTGGTCAGGATTTTGAGGCCATTGAAATCAATGGGAGCCGCTCGGGAGCGAGGTGCTCATATATATATATAAAAAAAAAAGAAGCAAAGTGCTCATTCTTCAGGCTGTTTTGCCTCGCGATTCGGCCTGAAGACATTCCTTCCTCCGGACTAGGCCCATTCACCGGAGCCGGTGCACCAGCTTTCAGTCGCGACTACCCGGCTTTTGGATCCGCCTCAGGTTCCGATCCAAAAAACCCCGTGTGAACTTTCCCTTATATGGTTTAGGCTGAATAAGTGATGAATGGGAAAAGGGGGTAAAGCCAAAACCAGACACCCCTGTAACAGGTTATCTCCCCTGAGATCTAAAGGATTGCACATACTGAAGTCCAACAGCCTGATCCTTCCCCTGATATCCACCACAGGAGAAAGTCACAGCAACCCGTGAACATTAGATGTGTGGCCAGTCCCATAACATCAGCATGTACGGCCATCATGACTCTAATGTGCATAGTCAGCTACATACTGGGAGGATATTTACTATTGGACCCCTAAATTTGTTGTCCATGTTATGTCAGAGTCATTTACTGTCACTGCAGAGTCTGATAACATTCTGGAGGGGATAATGGTCAGGTCAGGAATGTATTCAGATGATACTGCAATGTGACACATGAATGAGGCCAGTAAGCTGCCGCACAGCTGTACATTCATGTATCATGCAGCAGCTTGTGAAAGAATAACAGTCACAATGTTATCTTGTATTATCTTCTGTCATGTCACAGAGAGACGTTGGTGAACCCATAGTGTGAAATAAGGCAGGAAATAAGATGTACGGAGAATCTTATATAATGGAAAATCCTCCCGACCTTCTGCAACGTGATGTATGGATTTCGTTTTTATATACTATGTGTATGTGTATGGGATTGGAATCTGTATACTATGTATATTAGATCAGAACCTTTTACAGTTTTTATATACTATGTGTATGGGATTGGAATCTGTCCTAGTTTCTATATACTATGTGTATTGGATCAGAACCTTTTACAGTTTCTATATACTATGTGTGCGGGATCGGAATCTGTTATAGTGCTGTGCTGTGACTATTCAGAATGTCTGCCTCTGCTGTATACATTGGACAGGATCACGGCTATATATAGACAACTAATGACACGAAACATGAAAGCACAAAAATGACGACAGGAAAGGAAAAATCCTCTGTGTGCAGCTCTAAGCGGGCCAAGGAAGTATTAGTCAACTTTCCGGACAGTCCCACTCTGTGATTCAACGCCGTGCTCTGAAATATCAGATTTTTTCCCCCTCAATGAATTGCACATTATACAACGACATCAAAGAAACAGAGCTCAGACACATGCACTCGTGTGCAAAAGTTATAGGCAGACATGGAAAATTGTGCACGGTAAGAAAAAGCTTTCAGTAATAGAGGGGTTAATAGTTTACTTTTGCAAATTAAGGAAAGAGAAATGTAAATCCCATCAATATTTGGTCTCTGCCTTCTTCAAGGTACAGACAGTTTTTGGCAGAACTGGGCAGGGAGGTTGTTCCCGCCATCTTGGAGAACTAAGCCCAGATCTTCTGTGGATGTAGGCTTGCTCCAATCCTTCTGTCTCTTCACGTGATCCCAGACAGACTGGAGGATGTTGAGGTCAGGGCTATATCTGTGGGGGCCGTATCATCACGTCCAGGACTCCTCCTCCAAAGGGCAAAGGTCGCACCAAATATTGATGGCGTTTACATTTGCAAAAATAACTATTAACCCTTCGAGTTCTGAAAATGTTCCTATTCCACACCTGCCTGAAACTTTTGACCTACCAGATGATTTGCAGTAAGTTTTCTACTGTAACAAAAGCATCAGCCGGGCTCCCAATGCTATTTTTGTCACAAAAATCACAGAAACCCTGACAGTATAGAATATGAGTACGCCTTAATTCAGTACAGGTCAAGTACAAAACACAAAAACGAATCCTCCGTTTGAACCAGACCCTATCCTTTCATTATTTTCCTTAAAAATACCAAAACCAGCAGCACGAAAAGAAACAAAAACCATTACCGCACTATTCTGAAGTCGCTCAACCCTGCAGTTGTATTATGAGTCAGGTGTGAAAGTACCAAAGGCTTGTGCAGATGTGACACACCCGGAGTCATGTATAGGATGGACACGGCCTGCAAGAATGAATGAGAAACCTGCACATCGCTCCACAGCACAGGCTCGCCCCAGGGCGGCGGTAGGTACCGTGGGCGATCAGGCTATAACATTGTTAGAGGAATCGCTGTATCGGGCCTGGTTCACATCTGCGTTCAGTATTCCATTCGGGAGTCCACTTGGGGACCTCTCAAACGGAAACCCATACGCATTAAAAAGCGGTTAGCTAAGAAAACCACACGGACCCTTTAGACTATAATGGGGGCCGTATGTATTCGTTGTTGCACGAATCATGCAGAGACAAAAGTACTGCAAGAAGCACTATTCTCTCTGCATGATCCGTGCGGATACCACACCGAAAACACACGGACCCCATTACAGTCGATGGGGTCCTTTGCTCACCGCTTTTTATTGCGCTCAGTATTCTGTTCGGGGGGGTTAAACGCGGACTTCCTGAATGGAATACCGAGCGCAGATGTGAACCAGGCCTAACATCAGGCCACAAATACATAAAAACTGTTTATTTGTTTATAAGCTTACTGAAAACTAGATGTGCACACAGAGGATCCCCTACAGACAGTCCTCCGAAGGTGAACAAATAGCAGCTCCAGGATCTTCCCTCCAGGGGCCAAATGGCTGCAGGTGATAAACTACAAAGTGCTAGACAGTAAACTTCATTTATAGTGTCCTGAAGAGGAATTATCTGCTGCCACACCGGTCATAGTGACTGAACTCCCTGTAGGATGGGGCAGATTGACATACAACTTGTCCAATCTTCATTCCCCCAATAGATAAAGTACAGCACCAATGAATGGAGCAGGGGCGATTCTGTGTCCGCCGAGGCTACTGGGGGAGGCCTCTGAAATTTGTTGATACTGAGGGGTATTTTGGATCAGAACCTGAGGTGGAGGCCGCCTTAGGTTCCGATCCAAAATACGGGTAGCCACGACTGAATGCTGATGCACGGCACCGGCACCTAGTCGCGTGCTCCGCTCTGTATTAGGCACAATGAATGGGCCTAGTCGGGAAGAGGGAGTGTCTTCTGGCCGAATCGCGAGGCGATTCGGCCTAAAGAACGAGCATGTCGCTTCTTTTTTCGGGAGCCGGAACAAGCCGGCTCCTGGAAAAAACACGTGACCAGCTCCCATTGATTTCAATGGGAGCTGTCTTTTTGGTCAGGATTTTGAGGTGACTACAGCCTCAAAATCCTGATCAAAAAACTCTGTGTGAACTTACCCTTATACTAGTTTTTGCACCCTTTAGCACCATAAAAAAACATGGGTTTTGACCTCTATGTGTATGATCCCCCAACTCCGTACAAAAGGATTAGGATAAGTTCAAAACAAGGTTTTAGGGGAATTTTTATGCACACTAAAATATAACTTTTAATAGTGATTGTTAAAAGTCACAATGTAACAAAATTACACACTTAGACGTTCCTCACGTAGTGTGTGGTCATGTGGCTGCTGTGTTTAGACACCAAAAGAGGGTTCCCCCTGATTGAATACAAGGGAAAAACTCTCAATAGTTTGGTGTTCAGTTAGCATCCCACCCAATTATAGTTACTACCACCCAATGTTCCACTATAGCTGCATAGAAATGGTGTACGAATTGCCACTAAGTATCCTAAGTATCCTAAGTAGGTGGATACTTAGTGGCAATTCGTACACCATTTCTATGCAGCTATAGTGGAACATTGGGTGGTAGTAACTATAATTGGGTGGGATGCTAACTGAACACCAAACTATTGAGAGTTTTTCCCTTGTATTCAATCAGGGGGAACCCTCTTTTGGTGTCTAAACACAGCAGCCACATGACCACACACTACGTGAGGAACGTCTAAGTGTGTAATTTTGTTACATTGTGACTTTTAACAATCACTATTAAAAGTTATATTTTAGTGTGCATAAAAATTCCCCTAAAACCTTGTTTTGTTAATTGATTTAGTGCACACATACTTTTGTGTATCTATTTATTGATTAGGATAAGTTCACCCTGACAAGGCTGAGTCGCCTTGCGATTTGGCCTGAAGAAACTCCTTCCTCCAGACTAGGCCCATTCATCAGGCATTATCCAGAGTGGAGCGTGCGGCTGGATGTCAGTGCATTGCACCGGCTTTCAGTTGCGGGCGACCCGGCTTTTGGATCGGAACCTGAGGTGCCCTCCGCCTCAGGTTCCGGTCCAAAAACCTCTGTGTGAACTTACTCTTTTAGACAGGTGTAAAAAATGCTGTTCCTTGACGAACGCAAACTATTAACCCTTTTATATCTTCTAACATTGTTGCTCTTCAGCTTTTTCCCCACACATTACCATATCTATAATGAATAGAATAAGTTTATTTACCCGGTTGGTGCCAGCTACACGTGAGACTCTCTGTGACTAATATTAGAAGATCGGCCTTGTATATGAGAAGATCTACTGAGCAAACAGTTCTTCATGTTCTCAGAGACAACGTACAGAGGAGCAGGTTCCGACACGCTCCGAGGAAATGCCTTTCTAGCATTACACAGAAGATTAGTGTCTCTACACCCTCCACGCTCAAACAAATTCCACAGCCCAGGTTATTCACATCATTTTCTTGCATCTTGTATTGTTTTGCTGGACTTTTCACTCCCACACATGAAACCTTTCTAGGAGGCTTAAAGGGCATCTACATATTACACTGAGTATTAACGCAACCAATGAAGTGCACGTGTTGCTGCAGGCTTGTATGGTGGTCCATGTTTAGGGCGCGGAATCCCACCAATGGCTGCGCTGCTTCTAGGCTTCCTATCTGGTCTGTTTTTCCCGATTGGATGCAGTACGCACAGGTTGATTCCATAACCATTAGAGGAACAGGAAGAACAATGACCAGTAGGGTCATAGAAAGGAACTAGATATGTCCTGGATGGCAAAATCCAGAAGTATGATTGAGAGCCCAATGTATGTGGTGCTATGGGGAACTTTTGTGTATATTTGCTACTGCTCTAGGGATCTCCACATGACCATGTGTTACATAGTGGGCGAACGTTCAACAAAATAGCGCTCTACCATGCACAGGATTTCAACCGCCCAGAGCGGGACTACAGCAGATATAGGCGGTACAGGATGTCTGGAGGAAAGGGTCATATGGCGTACAAGCAACAGAGGGGCGTTTCAGATGCAGGGGGCGCTCACTGGTGCTGGGGACCGCCCAGGGTGCTCGGTGAGCCTCATTTGCATATAGTATTTACCCATTTTTTATACAAACTGGGGGTCTTTGGAAGAACTGGAGACAGCACCTGAATGGCCTTTTAAAGGCTCAAAATGAGTTTTCTAAATGATAGAATCCCTTTTAGGGCCTTTTACGTGGGGAGATCATTGCTGGGCGCTGGGCAAATCAATCCCAATCATTGTCCAGTTTACACAATTGTTTGGTAATAATTCAATAATTATTCATTGTTCATATATTTTATGGTGATTTAAACATGATACATGTGAACACAAAGGAAAAATGCAAGAGAGTACAAAAGACAAGCAACCCTAAATCTCAGTAAGAAGGATACGATAAGTGTCTATATATCTCTTCACATCATTTGCATCATTTAAAAGGCCCTGGTCCACTGATTCTGCAACAACTGGAATTATTTCTCTAGCCCCCACCATTCTTGAGCAACTGGTGCAGTTAGTTTTGGTGCCTGATATGATAATTAGGCTCTGTACTGTTAAGTGGGTGGTTCTAAGGTGGAAAATGATTCAGAGCTCTCTGAAACAGTGTTATAGCTGAGACTCACACTCCCTTGTCTCCTCTGACCACCCACCTGACACTTCAGAGCCTAGTTAGCTCATCAGGCACCAAAACTAACAGCACCAGTTGCTCAAGAATGGTGGTGAATAGAGAAAAAAATCCATCTGTGCCGAAATCAGTAGAGCAGAGCCTATTAAAGGGTACAAAGAGTTGAGGAAAGGTCCTGCTTAAAGTGCCTGGGAGTTGCTGAGTAGGTAAAGTTCCTAGTCTGGCCCCCTTTAAATACTTGCTAATATATATATATATATATATATATATATATATATATATATACACATATACACTCTCAAGCTTGATCCAAGCAAAACTGGATTTACCAAGACATTAAAACTTTACATAACGTATCTAATAAAGTGCGGAATATCCCGTGTGAATTGTCTCATTGTTTACTACCACAAAACCGGAATTTCGCCAGCTACTTTTACATTCTTGTTGCATATTATATGTGACAAGCTGCAACACAAGAACCTTATCTAAACATGAGAATAATAATTCCTGCACATATAAAACTCTTTTACGACAAGGTTTTTAATGTAGTATTTCTTGTATTTTAACAAGTCCTTTTATATGATAAAATCCATAAAGCGCTGATTTTACAGCAATTTGAGTTCATTTTACGAGGCTTCCTCTCCCTTTTTCTATTGCGGACCAGTGACGCGTATGGCAAGTATTAGCCTGCAACTTAAAACTATCGCCAGACTAATAAATTTAGAGGGATCGTCACTAAGTAATACGAGGAGTAATAATATGACTGGCTGAGGAGTAAAATTTGTTTTGTGTTTTCACAAAATAGGGTCCTCCCAAGAGACTTTTACAACACGTCAGTCAGATACGCCAAGAAGATCAGTAAAGCGGAAGAAGATTGTTCATACTCCAATATGGAGGATCTTCAGGTTTCCATTTCAATTCAGATGGGGTATCATTGAAATTATGGGAAATATGGAATCCTGAAATCTCTACAGTCGGTTCTCTGGCTGTAAAATCTTCTATACATGGTGTCCTATCAGTTTTCCTGTGGCTAATAGCCCCATTATGGCTGTAGCACATTTTACATTTGGCTTTCAGGCTGTTACATGTACAATAAAGAGCAGTCTGTCCCTCCTCTATCCATTACTGATAATGTTCTGCCATTCTGCCAGGGGTAACTGTACAATAGCAAACAAATAGCTGAGAAAAGCCCAAATGATCATGATTTAGGAGATCCTGGGATACTGTACTGCAAATACATGCAGGAATGCTGTAGCTGAATTCCAAGTGGGGGAAGAAAAAACAGTCCTCAAGCTCAGGGAAGGGGCAGACAGCCAACCAAAACACCCCCCTCCCCTTCCCCAGCACCCAGTAACTACTGCACCCAAAAAATCTGACCATTTTAATTTTTGAAATTTTCCAGCAGCTGCTGCATTTCCCCCCCTCGGCTTATACTTGAGTCAATAAGTTTTCCCAGTTTTTTGTGGTAAAATTAGGGGCCTCGGCTTATATTCGGGTCAGCTTATACTCAAGTATATACAGGAAGTGCAGAGAAGACTGTGGTATGTGCAGAACATTCAGTCCAGTGCACAGAGAGAACTTTGAAGATGTATGTGGAGACTGTGAGAAGCTACCAGTCCCTCCCCTCCACTCACTGTGAAGATGCCTTGCTGTTTTAATGGAATCTATGGATGGAACCCTCCCTAGTAACATGGAGTGAACTGCAAATTACAAAGAAGGATGACACCTACTGTCTCAGCAAAAGCAGCTCAGTGGTCATGCATGTACCATGCCACTCCAATTCAATGTCTATAGGGTAGTTGGAAAAAACTAAGGACAGTTCGGCATGGACATTTCCATTGATGGTAGATGGTGTGACCATTGCTTCATTCAAACTACTCCTCATTGCAGTTGTGTAGGAACAAGGGGTTTGGGAACCCCATTCTAGTGAATCCTGGGAGCCCAGATCAGACATTTATCAAGTATGCTGTGATAGGAAATTAACTATGAAGCAACGAAACACTATTTTCTGTATCTTTCTGTTCGATTGGAACAATGGCCGTGAGGTCCGAATAGGTGGAATAGATAATATCTCAAAGTCCGTGCCTTTGTTTGCTGTGTTCAGGTCCTATTAAATCAAACATAGTGAAAAGAGCCGATTCTTTCCCTGACATGGCGAGATGTCAAGAAAAGCTCAGATTACTTCAGACTGATTCTCAAGGACCTCGCAAACTTCAGGATCCCATAGACCGTCAGCCAGGACATCATACAGACCTTACATACGAGTCAAGGAGTCTCTGCCAAACATCTTCTACATTTCAGCAGCCATACAGTTGATATATTAAAATCCCAACTCGCCCGTTTTATGAGGGTAACACATGTAAAATGTCAAATATATCCAACGTGATTACTGGCGGCAGCAGAAACATATCAATCTCCGCCGGTCCAACCCGTACATTTTTCTAGCTTGTATGTGATAGCCTCAAACCGGGGCCAAAAAATGCACAGTACTGAATTTCTCCTCATCAAATATGTGCAAAGCTCACCCAGGCTTGCCAACTGGCGCGTAAAGAAATCCTGGGTTAAAAGCGAAGCTGAACTCATAGATTCAATGTCTGACATATTTGTGTAACCTATGTCTGCTATTTTCCAATCTTCTGCCAGGCGTGACCTCAAGACGTAGAAGTATGTGTGACCCAACTCCACAAATGGAAGGCTGAAGAGCCGGAGGGTTGTGTAGATTCAGATATTTGTCAGCTTGTGGTTGTTGTCCCTGCTTTGTGTTATTTCCAGGCAGGCCGGACAGTTCCAAGGCAAGTAGGACATGGACTCTAATGGAGAGCAGATGCCAGGTGGACATGAAACATGAGGTCCTACATCCAAGAACCGTAGTGGAAACATCAAACTAGGCTTAAGAGAACCCAATGAGAACACTCAAGATCTGTGACTACTATAAACCAGATATCTGCCCCCTATAGTGGGCAATGATCTTATCATCAGTATATAAGGATCAGACCAATCTCCGAAATATATTTCCATGATGGTTCTGTTCAGGTGTGAGATGATATAGATTTTGGATCTCACAGTAACAACTGACTTCTATACAGGGGTAAAGCTCTGAAGAACGGTCTCGAAAGAGATCCCAGAGTGGTTCGTGGGTGACACGCCGCCAACGTTTTGAGTTTGAGTTAAACCCAAAAATTTTGGAAAATTTGGGTTGAATTCAGGTCACTCCTAAACACTTTGCTCATCTCTACTTGCTACAATGTAGAGACCGTACTGTAACATTCAGTAATGTATGTAATGCAGAGACACTATGAAGTAATTGCTTATTGTAGTTTTATTTCACATTGGACAATCCCTTTGATGATAAACTTTATCTCTCATCTTTACTCATTACATAGGGCAATTATGGTATAAAATGCTCATTAGAATTCAGTATAGAAATAATAACTGCCCCTAAGGCTACAAGACTGGATTTACCACAGCGGCAAGATCACAACCATGAGAAGATTCAGAAGGTTATAAAAGCAACATGAGAATCCACCAGTCATGTGAATGTGGACTGATAAGGCAGTAAAGAAATCCCCATATACGTACAATACATACTGGATGAATGAACATTGGTAACAACTATGTGCGAGCACTAACACACTGGTGTCATGTTGTGTTCTGCACCATAAGATTGTAGCAAAAATGCTGAATTTACAAGCAATATTGCAGTAGCTGCAAAAAAAAAAAAAAAAAGATAGATAGGTTACTGTCACCAGACCCAGCATATCACCCCAGCCCTGCAGATAGATAGGTTACTGTCACCAGACCCAGCATATCACCCCAGCCCTGCAGACAGATAGGTTAGTGTCACCAGAACCAGCATATCACCCCAGCCCTGCAGATAGATAGGTTATTGTCATCAGAACCAGCATATCACCCCAGCCCTGCAGATAGATAGGTTAGTGTCACCAGAACCAGCATATCACCCCGGCGCACAGATAGATAGGTTACCAATCAGCCCACTCTCTAACCAAGAGTAAGATAAAATTATGATCAGGTAATCGCCGCCCACACCAACCAAAAGGAACCTCAAAAAAGGAGGAGCCTGAAGACCTGAGATTAATGGACTTTTCTGAAACCTTCATGTTTTTCCTAGGAATACGTTGGACACGTTACTCTCCATGAATATCCATGTTGACTTTGCACATTTCTACACTACACAGAGAGCACATTTTCTCCATGTAGTTATTGATGTGACAACCAGCCAGCGCTGCCAAACCCAACTGAAATATAATCCTTGGACTTGTATTTAAGGATTACTAACCCCAAAACACGCATTTCACATACAAGGCATTAATTCACTATCCAGTTCTCGCCTTCCATGACATATTTTTGGTACCACCCAAACTGCTTGGGATGTCTATAAAGCTGGCCCTAGATGTTCAGCTGACAGCTATCGCCCCCAAAGCTATTGCCCTGAATATCTTATTGTGTCGATGACCTAAACCCAAAGTATTTGAACTCAGTATCATGAAGCCAGAAAACCCTTCTACATTCATCTAGGAATTTGGTTAATATTGATGTAAAGAAGCTTCTAGAAGGATCACTCTTACCAAACCACTTGACAATGATGATCGGAACAGGATATGGTTATATGGTTCCTTGGATATCTCAGTTGGGAGTATCTTCCTCACCCTACACTCTTTTCGATTCCCCAAATAACTTCTGCCCCATAACGGTGGCCCCCAAAAAGTCTCCCAATTAATGACTCTATACAGAACACTCTTACATATCCGGATGTGTCTAATGTTTGGTCACATGGACTCCCTCGGGGTTAGTTAGAAGGATCTAGGCTGGCCTGAGCATGCATGTGTTGCCATTTGGAGAGTAAGATGTCTGATATCTATGGTGTTGAAATTCATATGATCAAATCATTGGTAACAGGAACCAGATCATATCACATGTTAAAACATCTCATCTGAGCCAACTGAAGGCCGTGTGACAAGAGAAGTTGGCCCATTGGGGTCAAAATGGGTGACAACAGTGCAGACAGCTTCGTAATCTCACCGAGACTTAAGACAGGACACGTCTGGAGCACAAACATCTGGGTTTACATGAGACTCCAGGAACACAAAAAGTCTTCGAGACAAGAGATCAACTAGAACATTAATAAAATGATATCCATATAGCAATGAGATGAAAATATTCTATCGAGAAACCCTACTAATGTTTTGTATCGTATATTCAGTTACTTTCAAAGGGAAGTAAATTCACAAACCAACCAGATGTCATGAGCCATAGAAATACATCTGCAAATCATGTCTAAAGGGGCAGTAAATTTTCCACCACTATGCAAGAGCAAAACCACAAGAAAGGAGAATTCAACGCAAAACCAGATGCGAACATCTAGTAGTTGGATAGAATGGCAGAGGAGGGGGGCCAAGCGGAGTCATATGTTCTCATACGGTTAATCTTAGATAAACTACAGCCAAGATAAATGTGTACACTAGAAAGCAGAGTTTAGGGGAAAATTAAGAAATGAATTGCCCCTATAGGAAAATCAGTGGTCAATTAAAGGCAATGTCAAGGCTTCAGAATGGAACTTGGCGCAGATAAAAACAAAGGTCTCCTGAGTCAGTTTTTACAGTCCACCAATATATTAAAAAAGAATTGTCACCGGGTCGGAGAATCTCAAAGATTTACATGATCTGATCGGCGCTGTCACCAGGTGTGAACTGTCCAATGACATACATGACCTGATCGGCGCTGTCACCAGGTGTGAACTGTCCAATGACATACATGATCTGATCAACGCTGTCACCAGGTGTGAACTGTCCAATGACATACATGATCTGATCAGCGCTGTCTCCAGGTGTGATAATCCCAATGACATATATCATCTTATTGGTGCTGTCACCAGGTATGAACAGTCCAATGACATACATCATCTGATCGGCGCTGTCACCAGGTATGAACAGTCCAATAGAATACATCTTTTGTCTATCATACTATACTTCTGTATAAGAGACAATCATGGCATGTTCCATCGAACTTCATATTACGTATTATTCTCCTCTGGATTCAGTGCTATTAAAGAGAAGCCATCTCTATCATACCTAACAGTACAGAGCGCTATATAGCAGCACATATAGAGCCTATGGATGCAAGGCATGGAGCTGCAAGAACTCCAGGTGTCCAGCCTTTGTGCATAACATCTTGGGTGAGTTATAGGAAGGTGCTATATGTAAATTGTCACCTGACAGTAGAGATATAAGAAGTCAGACATTTGCATAGAGCACAGATAAGAGTCCAGAGAGCAGAATCTGCAGACCCTGACCTTTACCCAACTGGGAGCAAGAACACGGACATGGTGGAAACTCTTCATTACCAATCTCAAACAGCAAGGCGCCAATCTCTCAGATAAGAGACTCCTTCACTGTATTTGCAGGGCATGTGGTTAGCCAGGGGCACGTGCATTGTCATGTGGAAAGTAGGCTACTATATCATGGGCACGGTGTGAATGGCAGAGATTCTCTGCAACTGATATCAAATGCCTCTCCTACTCTATGCTTATACACAGGACTAAAGCATCCAAATATAGTCAAACCCTTTACCCTGCACAATTCGGTATTTAGGGACCAGGCCTGCGGATGTGATTTTGTGCTGTTGACACCTGCAAAGTCTGTGGCTAACACTATAGACAACATAAGTGGTGACTGTGGACGTTTCCCATCCAAGGCAATACAAGACAGGCATGGCGTAGCCAGTGGAAGAGTATGAAAGGGATAGATAGATAGATAGATAGATAGATAGATAGGAGATAGATAGATAGATAGATAGATAGATAGATAGATAGATAGATAGGAGATAGATAGATAGATAGGAGATAGATAGATAGATAGATAGATAGATAGATAGATAGGAGATAGATAGATAGATAGATAGATAGATAGATAGATAGATAGATAGATAGATAGGACTCCTTGAGGTTCTCAATGAACTTTTAGTTATTTACAGCTGAAAATGAAAAAAGTTAAAGTGAAATATTGCAGCAGGTCCCGGGGAGTCTCCACTGACATCTTTTGCCTACTTGTCATTGTATGAGCGCTCTCCATGAGTTAAAGCTTGCATAACAAGGTCAGGAGTCCACGTCTGATTTACATGTCATAGATCCAGCATGGATTTGTTTGCTAGCACTTTCCAGAGTTTCTTACCCTGATGGTGGCAGGGAAGCGTCCTGGCTGGAGTTCTCAGACCAAGATCCTGAATCGTCCATTCCCCCGCTGTGTCCCTCGGGTGCTGAGCAGAGTCGTCCTTATTTCAGCAGCTGTATAACAAATTGATGGGATAAGTGGCCGCCCCATGTCACCCAATGATTGTAATGTTACCCTCTTCTTATCATGTTAGCTCTTCTTTAACATGTCACCCACATTTAGAACACCCCAATCTCATCATATTATTGCTAACGGATCACATGGTACATTCTTCAAATCTCACATCTTATCATGTCACCTGCTCCTTATAACCCATCCTATTACCCCCTCCTCTTGGTGTCACCCTGCCATCAGCTGTTAACCCTTCCTCAGTATATATCTATCATATATTCATGGGGCTCCACTTTTTTGATATTGTACTCTCTGTATATTCCACTCAAAGTATCTTTATACTTTGGCTGTCCCCATTTTTTTAATATTATGCTTCTTTTTATCATGTCACATCTCCTGTAGGATTTCACATCCACCTATATATGTCACCCCATTACCAGCCACTAAATATCATTGTCACCCCCAATCTTATATTAATAGCTCTTCCAATGACTACCTGCTTATTATTTTACCTGTCTTCTTCATGTTAGTCCCTCCTTATTATATCATTCTCTTTTTATGACATCATTAGAGCATTACATCAGACCTCTTTATGATGTCACTCCATCATCCTTATGTCACCCCTTCCTTATGACGTCACTCCATCCTCTTCATGTCACCTCTTTCTTATGACATCACTCCATCCTGTTCATGTCACCTCTTCCTTGCCATTCATACTGTGCCCCTTCTCATCATATTATCCTGTTTTGTATATTGCCCCCTCCATATCACATTAAGCATCAGAACATCACCAATTCTTCATCATGTCACCCCCTCCGCCTCATGCACCCCCTTCATCACCTTGTCACCCCCCTTCTCCCTGAACACAACCAGCTTAGTTGCCTGCAGCCCTGACTCATGTAGCAGACAGCACTGACACTACGCACATGTCTATAGGCAAGTCTGGAAAAATTCCACTATCACATGCAAAATCAGAAGCTGCTCTTGGCAACAAAAGCTGTCAAACCCAAACTCTCTGCCTGTTCTCATAATGTACATGGTCGGTATGGGAAACACATGCACAACATCATGCAAATACAGCAGAAGCATGTGAGCTAAGCAAATATGTTTCGGAAATATTAACCACCGGCATGCTGGTACTTGTAGTGTTACAGGCAGGTGGTGACCCCTTTGTCTGACACTTGCCATTCTCAAGGTGCCCTAATAAGTGAATCAATGACATTCATGTCTACAAATATAATACAACCGGCTTCAACGCCGAAGTCCAAGGCAATGGTGCAAATTTTCCATTGCAGATTTGAATAAGGCAAACCCTGTAGAAAATAGTCCACATCAAGGGTTAAATTAAACACAGAAACTCCATTCACTTCTAGTTACTAATATAATGGCAAAGAGTAGCAAAGGCAACAAGTAGTAACATTGTAACAAAAGTTCCAGCAGTGTTGTGGCTGGCATTCTGTCACTTGTAGTGCCATCACATGTCAGGTAAGCAATGAGTTAATTCTGCCCTTCTCCCCAGACTCGAGTACAAGGTGATCCCCATATACAATGTGCCCTACTAGATACATAGTAACAGTGGCTGCTACAATGTAACGTGCCAGCACTTACCTGCTCACCTTCCCATGTGATTCTCCCGCACTAACCCTCCTGCCCGACAACCATATGGCGGGCTGTGGTAGTCAGGGCACTGCAGGGAGTGGGCCAGCGGGGTACCCAGCTCTCCAGCCCCTCCGCACCAACAAACCACACCTAGAGCAACTTTCTCCAAGGGGGAAAAGGAAACTTGAGACCAACCTTGTCCTGAGTGATTCCCTGGGAAACAGAGGCAGCCTGTGTTCTCCTGAGCCCGGCTGTGCCAGCCCCTGTGCCCCGGCTGTGCCAGCCCCTCAGCCCCCGCCCGCTGCTTAACTCTCTGTGCTGCCGGCAGCTTAGCATGCAAGTTCAGTCCTGCTCATTCTCCACTTCCTTCTCTCGCTCTTTTTCTTTCTCTCTTTCTTTCTCTCTCTCCCTCACATTCCCCTTCGGTCACAGGAGAAAGCGTCTTGTGTTCTGTTCCTGGCGCTGCAGCTGGGAGGGAGGTGCAAAGTCCAGGCAGGGACTGTAACAACACCTGGGAGGACACACAAGGCTGTCACACACTGCACAGCAGACACTACACCAGTGCACGGTGCGGGGTGTAGGAGAGCTGTGCACTGTGCGGGGTGTATGACAAGTCTGTGCACTGTGTATAGTATCTGTGCAGTGTGTATGAGAGGTGTGCACTGTATACAGTATCTGTAGAGTGTGTATAATATAGGTGCACTGTGTATAGTATCTGTGCAGTGTGTATGAGAGGTGTGCACTGTATACAGTATCTGTAGAGTGTGTATAATATAGGTGCACTGTGTATAGTATCTGCAGTGTGTATAAGAGCTGTGCGGGGTGTATGTGAGGTGTGCACTGTGTGTAGTAGCTGTGCAGTATGTATGAGGTGTGCACTGTGTATAGTATCTGTGCAGTGTTTGTGTATGAGAGGTGTGCACTGTATATAGTATCTGTAGTGTATAATATAGGTGCACTGTGTATAGTATCTGCAGTGTGTATAAGAGCTGTGTGGGGTGTATGTGAGGTGTGCACTGTATATAGTATTCTGTAGTGTATAATATAGGTGCACTGTGTATAGTATCTGCAGTGTGTATAAGCTGAGCGGGGTGTATGTGAGGTGTGCACTGTGTGTAGTAGCTGTGCAGTATGTATGAGGTGTGCACTGTGTATCGTATCTGTGCAGTGTGTATGAGAAGTGTGCACTGTGTATAGTATCTGTGCAGTGTGTATGAGAGGTGTGCACTGTGTGTAGTATGTGTGCACTGTGTAGTATATGTTCGGGTTGAATGAGAGGCGTGCACTGTGTGTAGTATCTGTGCAGTGTGTATGAGAGATGTGCACTGTGTATAATATCAGTGCAGTGTGTATGAGAGGTGTGCACTGTGTATAGTATCTGTGCAGTGTATATAATATATGTGCAGTGTGTATAATATATGTGCAGTGTGTATAATATATGTGCATTGTGTATATTATCTGTGGAGTGTGTATAATACCAGTACAGTGTGTATGAGAGGTGTGCACTATGTATAGTATCTGTGGAATGTGTATGAGAAATGTGCACTGTGTATAATATCAGTGCAATGTGTATGAGAGGTGTGCACTGTGTATAATATCTGTAGAGTGTGTATAATATCAGTGCAATGTGTATGAGAGGTGTGCACTGTGTATAATATCTGTAGAGTGTGTATAATATCTGTGCAGTGTGTATGAGTGATGTGCACTGTGTATAGTATCTGTATTGTACTTATATGTACAGTGCACAGCTTTTTATAAACACACCGGGTACTAGAGTTACCTATGCCACTCTTAATAAAATTACCCCGCTGGAGAGTCACAGGTTGGAGACCACTGCACTACACACATGCGGCACTCCATATATTGTATATACTGCAAAGAAGCTGTACGCCATACACTGTATATAATGCACATATTCTGCACTCTATATACTGTATATACTGCACAAAAGCTGCACTCTATATATGTATATACTGCACAAATGCTGCACTCTATATACTGTATATACTGCACAGATGCTGCACTCTATATACTGTATATGCTGTACTCTATATATGTATATAGTGCACAAATGCTGCACTCTATATACTGTATATACTGCACAAATGCTGCACTCTATTTACAGTATATACTGCACAAATGCTGCACTCTATATATGTATATACTGCACAAATGCTGCACTCTATTTACTATATATACTGCACAGGTGCTGCACTCTATATACTGTATATACTGCACAAATGCTGCACTCTATATATGTATATAGTGCACAAATGCTGCACTCTATATACTGTATATACTGCACAAATGCTGCACTCTATTTACAGTATATACTGCACAAATGCTGCACTCTATATATGTATATACTGCACAAATGCTGCACTCTATTTACTATATATACTGCACATAAGCTGCACTCTATATATGTATATACTGCACAGATGCTGCACTCTATATACTGTATATACTGCACAGATGCTGCACTCTATATATGTATATACTGCACAGATGCTGCACTCTATATACTGTATATACTGCACAGATGCTGCACTCTATATATGTATATACTGCACAGAAGCTGCACTCTGTATACTGTATATACTGCACAGAAGCTGTATTCCATATACTGTATATACTGCATTAGTTATAAAACACTCCTGTTGCTGTCCAGAACCATTGTTGTTATGTCTAGAGGCCAATATAATACTACGTTTTACTTACAAGTATGGATGTTTTTTTTATTTTTCAGATTTGATACAAAAAAAAACAGCAACAATGAAAAAGCGAAAAACACAAAACTTATCAAAAAGTTGAATAACTGTTCATTACATAACTAATAAATTCTGACATCGGCCTACAATGTCTTCAGCATCTTATAAATAAAGCTTTATTGTAATAAACTCTGACATCGGCCTACACCTCGTCCAGAATCTTATAAATAAAGCTTTATTGACGTCGGCCTACAGGATTCGTAGATCGTAGATTTTTATGTTACTTTATATGGTTTCTATAACTTCCATCTCCATAAAGTAAATGAACCTTTTAGGCTGGAGATGAAGGTTCGTGTCTATAATCTAAGAATCCTCTCAGAAATCCCGCAGCCTCCAGCTGAAGGGCTGACAGTGCCGCTACACAAGTCTGGATGAATTGGGGGTCTGTTTTATATCCAAACCCTCAATGTGGTTTTTTTCCCTAAAAAAAAAGTCTATTCCTGTTTGCAAGTCTTACAGTGCGGACGTGTTCTGTCGTTCCTGCTGTAATGTAGTGTGCTCTGTAGTTGCACATACCCGTCATACCCAGGCCTACAATCCAGATAATTGTATAGGATATATGTCCTCATTTTAGTATGAGAGGCGTATGAGAGAGGAATAGGAAGAGCATAGCTCCCAAATGTCCTGGAGTCATTGGGACAGTCCCGGGTCGTGTCACACCTGCACCCGGTCTCCATTTTCGGGTTTCCATCTTCTGCCCGAGAAATTGGACAAGAGACGGAAACCTGGCGGTCAGTTTTCAAACCCATTGGGTTTGCAATGTGATCGCCCGTGAGCGTCTTGTGCCTCTCCGCAGCAAAAGCGTTTTTTTGTTAACCGGACACAAAGTCCTGCATGTCCGGTTAAAAAAAATGGTATCGCTGGGAGAGGCAGAAGACGCTCACGGCGGTCACTTTGCAAACCCATTCAAGTGAATGGGTTTGAAAACTGACCACTGGGTTTCCGTCTCGGCCAGAAGATGGAAACCCGAAAGCGGAGACCGTGAACCCGTCCTAAGTATGTTTATTGGGTTTTAGTTATCAGTTCATTAATAAAGTATTGGGCTGGTCAGGTCTATCAAACAAGACAAAATCAAGTTTGGTACTGGGACGGAGCTCTCTCACCAGCCCTACCCATATGTCTGTGATTTTACTATAAAATGGCGCTGCTTGCTCCAAATAAAACCTGCAATCCAGACGTGAACATGACCTAATACTTGAGTATAGGGTATTACCCACCCTATTAAGGTTATGTTATTCACAGTGTCACATATCTCTTAGCACAGGACTCTGTGTAGCCGCTGCCCTCTGTGTCATATCTGCAGATTATGTATTAACCGCACAGATAATTAAAGGCATATGGAACCGGAAGTTTCCCTTCAAACTAACCCTTAACTGAAGTCGTTTCCTGAGAAGTTGTTAAAGCTGTTTCTTAATATATCAGTTTCTGAGAAAGCTGGGTGACAAGCAATATGGCAGCTATTGCAACTTCAGTACGGAGAGTCAATAACATATCCTGGTAGGCATGTGACAGCTGCAAGGGCGGGTACCATAGTGTGAATGTGATCAGCAATTTACTAGTTATCGCTCAGTACGATACTGATAGGTCATTTCTGCCTCTGCCGGACATACAGTATTAGCTGATCACCTGTGTGTACTGTCACCAAGCTTACAAACCGCCTTGGTATATGCGAGCACCTTCCTCTTACTTCTATTGAATCATTTTCTTATAGTCCTGGACTACACATGAGCCCCCTTCACACCATCTTAAAGGGGTTGTTCATGGTTTTTTATAACCTATCCCTAGGGTTAGCCAGAAATTGGTGGGGGGCCGACACCTGCAGGGGTCAATCATTTGGGGTTTCTTTCCAACACCTGTACTGTATGGTGCATGGAGCTGGAAGCAAGTAACTGTGACTGTGTGACCTGTAGAGTGACCACAGGCGCCTATTGAGAAGATTTTTAGGGACACTCGCTTCACATAACTGTACAAGATGGAAAACTCTCATTTGTTAAGTGATGATATCCCCAAAAAAAGTTAGTGGAGATCTCAACGCCCCATACAAAGAGGACGCTCTAAAAACAGTAGAAACTGTATGGTGGACGGATGATCACTGCAGCCATTGTTCCTCCACCTGTGTGTAAGGTTGATGCAAAGCAGCACCAATTTATACGTTGTATTTGTGATTCTCGCCCTCCCCTGTATCTGCTCATCTAATAGGATTTTTACAATGTAGCAAAGATAATATCTTGTTTTATTGTAGTAGTGACCAGAATGACCTTCCTCTTACCCAGCCGCCCAACATGTAGATGCGCCTTGTAGATTAGAAGGATTTCTTCACTGAGCAGTAATACTGTATGTACTAGGTATGTACTGGATATGTAATAGATATTTACTAGGTATATACTAGATATGGACTAGGTATATACTAGATATGTACTAGGTATGTTCTATGTATGTACTAGGTATGTTCTAGGTATGTACTAGGTATATACTAGATATGTACTAGATATATATTAGGCATGTTCTAGGTATGTACCAGATATGTAATAGATATGTACTAGGTATGTTCTAGATATGTACTAGGTATGTACTAGATATGTACTAGATATTTACTAGGTATGTGCTAGATATTTACTAGGTATGTACTAGATATGTACTAGGTATGTACTAGGTATATACTAGGTATGTTCTAGGTATGTACTAGATATGTACTAGGTATATACTAGATATGTAATAGATATGTACTAGGTATGTACTAGATATGTACTAGGTATGTACCAGATATGTAATAGATATGTACTAGGTATATACTAGACATGTAGTAGGTATGTACTAGGTATGTTCTAGATATGTACTAGATATGTACTAGTTATGTACTAGATATGTACTAGGTATATACTAGATATGTACTAGGTATGTACTAGATATGTACTAGGTATGTACTAGATATGTACTAGGTATGTACTAGATATGTACTAGGTATGTACCAGGTATGTACTAGATATTTACTAGATATGTATTAGGTATGTACTAGATATGTACTAGGTATGTACTAGGTATGTACTAGATATGTACTAGGTATGTACCAGGTATGTACTAGATATTTACTAGATATGTATTAGGTATGTACTAGATATGTACTAGGTATGTACTAGGTATGTACTAGATATGTATGTATATGTACAGTCATTGGTCTCACCCACAATCACTAAATGGATATGGGAGATGTATATGAGAGATTTTACAGTATATTTTATACATATAGATATTTCTTGAGTGATCATTTTACTGTAAAGACCTGCAGACAGGTTTTTACTTACTTTGGTTTTTAAGAAATATTTTGCTGCCTTTCCAATCCGATCTAGTTTTTTGTGCTAAGGATAAGTGTCAGGTTCTTCATATCTGCGTCAAAGCCTCTTCACTAGAAAAAATGATCCAATATACAGCTGTAACTTCCTGGCAATAAGACGGACATCATAACGGAGCTGGATAGAACTTATTATAAGTCATTGTAGTCCATCAAGAGCTCTTGGTGTCTGCCGCACATTTGGTCCGGCCGTGGGGCTTCCTTTATAAACTGAAGCCACAATGCAGATGTGAACAGGGCCCTACAGATAGAGCTGCTGGTTCTGAGTTATCAAGTATTAAATATGAAGCAGTAGGAGCTTATACCTAAGAAAATAAAAATAAGATGGAAGAAAATCCTGCACAGTAAGCTGAATATGTACATGTACTTTCTTGTGCAGAAAATATTTAGTTATGTCAGGAATGTTTTCAGGCTGCAAAATGTACAAGTCAAAGAGTCTGATAAGTCATGTATGTATAATGAATACTGAAGGTCAGAATTACTAGTAAGAATGAAGGAAACACGGAAGATACAGGTAAGAGTCTGATAAATCATGTATGTAGAATGAATACTGAAGGTCAGAATTACTAGTAAGAGTGAAGGAAACACGGAAGATACAAGTAAGAGTCTGATAAGTCATGTATGTAGAATGAATACTGAAGGTCAGAATCACTAGTAAGAATGAAAGAAACTCGGAAGATACAGGTAAGAGTCTGATAAATCATGTATGTAGAATGAATACTGAAGGTCAGAATTACTAGTAAGAATGAAGGAAACACGGAAGATACAGGTGAGAGTCTGATAAGTCATGTATATAGAATGAATACTGAAGGTCAGAATCACTAGTACGAATGAAGGAAACTCGGAAGATACAGGTAAGAGTCTGATAAGTCATTTATGTAGAATGAATACTGAAGGTCAGAATCACTAGTAAGAGTGAAGGAAACACGGAAGATACAGGTAAGAGTCTGATAAGTCATATATGTATAATGAATACTGAAGATCAGAATCACTAGTAAGAATGAAGGAAACACGGAAGATACAGGTAAGAGTCTGATAAGTCATGTATGTAGAATGAATACTGAAGGTCAGAATCACTAGTAAGAAAGCAGCTAAAAGCCTTGTTCCCAACTATTGGCTCCAAACCACCGTTCCGTCAGTTGTAGAATGGAAAGAGAAAGTCACACAAATTTTCAAAGTCGAAGAAATGCTCAGCTGGTCCACTGGCTCGCACGGACGCTTCCTGAGAACCTGGTCCCCATGGGCCCGCTACTGTTGAATTGACATCTCTATAGACCACCAGTAATTTCTCCCAGAAAATGTTCAGTACTCCAATTTGCTCCCCCATACCGTCCCCTCCTGTAACCCGACTACCATGGACTATCTCTCTCCCTCTCCCCCTCATTTTCTCCCATCCCCTCTTCCCCTGCTCCTACCTATCTCCTTTACGTTGTAACTCTTTCCTCCATACAGGTCATGTTGTAAGCTTTATATTATCGCTTGGACTTGCTTTGTTCAACCCATACTTAGCAGAGGGCTTCTCCCTCTGCTCATTGTTTGTATCCTCTATGCTCGACGTGTTTGTACATTCACAAACTGTTCCTTTTTTCTTACCGCTATATTTGCTGTAAAATTTGAAAAATGTTAATAAAATAAGATTTGAAAAAAAAAAAGAATCACTAGTAAGAATGAAGGAAACACGGAAGATACAGGAAAGAGTCTGATAAGTCATGTATGTAGAATGAATACTGAAGGTCAGAATCACTAGTAAGAATGAAGGAAACCAGATCAACCTATTATCCCGCAGTGTTGATCCAGAAGAAGATAACCCTAAGAATTCACTGTAGGATTGAGGTAGGGGGCCCCGGACAAAAGATTGCACCCACAACACTTACGCGACTGGCAGAGGTGGTTGCAAAATGTACCCTGAGGAGACATAATGAGCAGTATCTGACAAATGGAGCGAGCTAGACAAAGCAATGTACAGGGTGAAACACTGCAGTTAATGCAAGCTACTGCACATGTTCGGTTTTGCCCCATGGAATAACAATTCTGTTTGCCTCTTGATTGTGCTGTCCCTTTGTTAGTCTGCCTAGAAATCTATGAATAAACTAAGAACTGGGTGTTACCCTTCATTCTGTCAAAGGGGTGTGCCCCTCTGATATCGTCTGATACTGGCAGAACTGATTGGACAGGGTCAGACAGTGCAGGAACACGCCCCCAAGTGGCAACACCCAGCTACTTGAACATATCTTAGAGTAGTAACAGAGGACCAGCACAATGTAAAGTTATCCAGTAATACAAAATGTATGGTCTATCCTTAGGTTAGGCTATCGCAGTGCCGCACCTCCCATGAGGCGACCTGAAGCGAGCGCTTCAGGCGGCACTATGCCAGGGCCTCAGGGAGGGCGGCATTTTTCCTAACCTAAGCCAGTCCAGGACAAGCTGTCCTGGACTGGCTTATCACCGAGCGGTGGTTTGGGGAGGCCACTGGAGCAGCGCTGCTCCAGCAGCCTCCCCTCACGCTCAGGCAGAGAGCAGGCAGTCTCCGGGCCTACTCTCTGCCGGCGAACGGGGCTAAGCCCTGCCCCTTCACTCGGCCACGCCCCCGATCCACCCGGTCATGCCCCCGATCCGCCCCCTCCTCCCGGCGGGGGGGGGGGGGGGCGGCTTTCTGCAGTTAGCTCGGGCGGCGAAAGGGGAAGGTTCACCCCTGGGCTATTGATACACGATTGGTTTGATCAGACTATCAATGCATCTGCTGATCATCTGATTGACATCCTCTCCATTGTTTCCATTGCACAGTGCCATCACACTCATAGTGGTTGTGCATGGTATTACAGCTTTGGGCCATTTACTGGTTGGCTTTGTGCAGTTCTGTTGAAACCCCCATCAGTCTGGTGTTAATGGCCTATCCTAATATCCTTATATCATGGGGTAACCCCTTCACACAAATGCAGTATGTTTCCCATCAGCCATAGACGCACCAATGGTAGCCACTTATCTGCCAATTTTTCGGTGTCACTAACTCAGTCTAAAGCCCCTTGTGAGATTGTCATAGAATTATCAGCTGCAGATCTCACAAGGTCAGCCAACTCCAATAAGGACGAGAGGTTTCCACGTGTTGCACAATATGTTATTATACAGAAGCGACTCTTCAATGTTCATGTGCCTGAGGTCGGAGCTCCTTATCCCTGTGTAATAAGTGCACACAATGAAGTATATTGTGCAAGGACTGGAATGCCAGCCAGCCTCCAACTCTTTCCAGCACTTGCAAAACTACATCTCCCAGCATTGGTAATGGGTTGCGCTCAGAAGTCTAGTTTTGCAACAGCTGGACATGCAATAGCATAGATCAATCACACAAATCTGCTATAATCGGAAAACCTATTGGAAAACCTAACTCTATTTGGGGCCACACGGTGGCTCAGTGGTTAGCACTGCAGCCTTGCAGCGCTGGAGTCCTGGTGTTCAAATCCCACCAAGGGCATAAAACCATCTGCAAGGAGTTTGTATGTTCTCCCTGTGTTTGCATGGATTTCCATCCCATATTCCAAAAAAGACATACTGATAGGAAAAAATGTACATTGTGAGGTCTATGTGGGGCTCACAATCTACATAAAAAAAAAAAAAAAAAAAAAAAAAAAAACCTAACTCTATTCTATGTTTAATCTGAGGTGGCGAGGTGTTGACGGGTCGTCTATAAAGTCGAGAGACGGACATTGGCTCAGATTGTCCCTAGACTGGAAGCTTGAAAATGCACTAAATTTATCACATTGGTTAGTGCTGGATGATAAATCTGCCATATCTTTAGGTTGTCGGTAGGGTTGAGCCGATCTTGAGATTTCAGGATCGTTTTTAAAATCCGATTTTCGATCATTTTCCAGCCAATCCCGATCGTGAAATTTGCTCGATCGCCGATCGGGATCCGATCTTTCCCGATCGCTCAACCCTAATGTTAGCTTTTCCCACAATGATTGTCCAGTAGCCAAGCATTGTGGGAACTAACCTCCGACCTCGATCCCGCTGGAAAAGATCAGGATCGGAATTCCAATCGCGATCATGAAATTTACTCAATCGCCAATTGGAATCCGAACTTTTCCGATCTCGATCGCTCAACCCTAGTTGTTGGGTCTCAGAGTAGTTTTACACTTGCGTTGCATTTACGCAAGTCAAAGAAATTTCAGCAGTAGGACCCCCTGATCTAACAGTAATCCTCTATCCTGTGAAGATAGACTTGGTTTTATCAGAATACCCCTTTAATATTGTCTTCTTAACATCATAATGCAAGATATGAAAAATAAATCAATACAAAGAATCCGAGGTGAGGACCCCGGGCCTAGACTATTCACATTGTGTTCTCCAATGAACACGCAGTCTCTGGGCCGCCTACAAATACCTTTAAAGTGATAGTGTTACCAATTAACTAGAGAATGTTATACGTACCGTCGGATTACTCCCCGGGATCACATCTTGTTTGTACGTAAATCCTTCGGCGGCCACAATAGACCTTTTGTGAGTGATTTCTAAAACACTTTTCTTTGTTTTGGAAGATGGTAACATTTATAGTCTCCTTGAAGACATTGCTTTAATCTCATTACGTTTTATGGGTTCTTGACTGTATCAAGTGTTTTATATCTAAAGCTTCATAATATATACAGGCTGATGAGATCGGGATCTGATGGCAGCCGAGAACACCGGATTGTAGTGTTGGTAAATGGGTCTGGTATTACAAGGTGGGTGGCCTGATAACTACTGATAGAGTCCACGAGAATATCAATTAGTTTTCTGTATTATTGTCAGAATATGTCATTATGTAACACATCAAAAAAGGTGACCAGTGTCATAGTGTCAGCTAGGTTGTCAGGACATTGTGCGACAACACGACCTGAGACCCATGACGGTCACACGCATCCGGCTAATAAAACTCACCTTATACCAACCTACCCAAGGACAAGGCGGCCGGATCCCTGTTCTCTGTGTTTTTGTAGCTCACCAAAGAAACTCGCACAAGTTCTACAGATAAGAGTGGATAATGGCGGTCACAAAGAAGTACACGATGGAGGCTCATCCTGGGCCGTAGTAATCTTCTCAGATCAAATCTGCGGTCAGAAAGTAAAACAAAGTGATTGCCCAGTTCTCCAAGGAGTTCCAAGGCAAATCACTTCTCTGCATGTGGTAGATTGGCTACACTTGGCCTTGGGTACAGTCGGTGCTCCCACCCAACACTGTCACAGAAATACACCGCACTGTCGGACTGCCCCGACGGTTGTAACAGAGGTTCAGGTGGAAGACACAAATGGTGTATAAAGTATCAGGTCAAGGCATGCAAAGGTCTCAACAAGGAACAGCCCGGCCAATAGGTTCAAATGGGTTATGTCCATTTAGGAGAACCATCGCACTGCCCTCTGTTCAGAAAATGGAGTTCTTTTTGTCAAGTCTGCGTGTTCCTGGCACTGTCAGAACTGATTGGCTAGTTTAGGCCTATATTCACATGAGAGCAATAATCGACTCCATCGTTGTTTGTGAATGGGAACTATTCACTTGACTGATATTTTGATGATCCATTGTAACCGACCATCAGAAACATGTCATGTCCTATTTTGACACATTTTCAGGGATCCTTCTATGCACTCAAATGTGAAAACGGGATCTATTCGGGTCCAAAACGGCTGTGAAAAGACTACAAACCCTTCACCGAGGGACATCCACTTGTCAATTTAGTTTTAAATTTCCAGGAGGGATAACAGAGGTATAACACACTATAGAGCTCTAATGAAAGGCTTGTAAAGGTTAAAGGGGTTGTCCCATTACAAGGATCCTATCTATACTGCTTGTTAATGTGGGTGTAAGACTTTTCCTAAATACATTGCTTCAGCAAAACTGCTTTGTTTGTCCACTATCATACTTTATTCAATTCATTGTTGACACAGCCCTGACTTATCTGCTCAAAAGTCAAGTGATGTATCTGCTGCTCTCAGAGGGGAGGGAGGAGGGGCTAAGTGCACGGGAGCGAGCCTGTGTTTCTAGCTATTCCTGTGTCTGCACCACATGACCTAGCTTCCTGCTCTCAGATAGGGGAGAGGAGCTGCTTTAATTTCTGAACTCGTCTTCTGTTCTCCCAGTTATCAGGCTAGCTAATTCAATTATGTTCATTATGGCAGAGACAGGCAGTCTCTGTATGTAACACAGAATGGAGTTGCTCCTGCCTGTACTTCATAGTCCAATATTGTGCAATAGTGTTTAAGGTTTTTGATGACATCACAGGCCCTTCAGCCGCCCCATAGGATCACACTATACGGTGGGTGGAGCTAATGCTAATTTGGGGGCGGAGCAAAACAGCTGGTTGCATGTGAAACCCCGCCCACCAAATGATGCAAGAAACCAGGAAGAAAGAAGACTTTACAGCAGTGAAGACTGGTGAGTATGCGACATGGGAATACCCCTTTAAAAGCTCTTATTAAATAGACACATCAAGAGATTGGCTTTCCATCTGCCATACAGGACGGACCCTTTATACACATGCTCCAAAAGTCCACCACTTTCTTGCTCTAGGGGGCCCTGCCACCCCTGCTCATTCAGAAATAACAATGTTTTAAAAGCATAGAAATGTTGGGTAGCATATATATATATATATATATCCTGTATACACATGATTCAATCTGTCCGTTACTCTTATCCGTCACAAGCCGCAGATCACAACAATATTGACTGACAATTTGTCATTTTATCTTATGGTTTGTGGTCCTAGATGACAACCTCTATAGATCAACCATCAACAAGGTCATAAAATGGCCCTAATATATGGCTGGCTCGGCAGCCTTGCATAGAGGAGAGCTTTAGCAGAGTACACACACCGTTCTGCCATGATTGGAGACCTCCCATGGTCATAGCAGGCGCCGGTTTATTATTTATTCTCACAGTATTGGTTGCCTTTGTTCCTCCGGTCTTTACGTATCTGATCGGCACCTCGGCCTGGACTTCTGATATTTATTCAGCTGCAGGATACACAGAACTTAGTAAATTAGACCTCAGCGATAAAAGTGCTGGAAAACTTTATCACAAATGAACAAACACATCAGATATTGTCATAGTAACACCAAGTCAAACACTTCATGTGATCTAACAGTGCCATGTGCTTACTAATCCAATATAGTAAAATCACAAGGCCGCGGGAAACATTTTATGGGCCATCTTAAAGGGGCTTTTCCAGGCTAAAAATACTGATGACCTATGCTGGGGATGACTTATCAATACTAGATCCATGGGGGTCTGTCCCTCACTTTCCCCCATCAAATATCGGATACACAGAGAATAGAGCAGGAAGCAGACAGCTCCATTCTTTGTGCAGTGGCCATATCCGGTACTGCAAATCTGTTCCCATTTATTTGAACAGGACGTAAACTGCAATGACTCCTGAGCACCACTACACAGAGAACGGAGCTGTCTGCTTCCTGCCCCATTCTCTGTGTATCAGCTGCTGAGAACTGCTAATTGATAAGGATTTGGGTGACAAATCCTCACAGATCTGATATTAGTGACCTGTCTTTAGATCATCAACATTTTTAGCTTGGAAAACCCATTTAAATCTTCCTTATGGGACTCACCCAAGTGCTGCACTGCAATCATCTGATCAGCAAGGTCCTGGGTGTCAGACTCCACTGATCTAATATTGACGGCTTAGCCTATGGATATGTCACCTATATAAAAATCCCACATATCTTCCAAAGGGTGTCCTTGAGTCCAGCATTATGCTAAACTGCTGCATTGACAATATGGGGGTTTCATATGTATGGCCAGCACAATGAGGCCGGTTTTATGAAGACCCCTTAGATGGTGCCATCAGATGGGACTGGGCATTATAATATCCTGGAAAAACAAGAACATAGCACTGATAGAGTTGTATGACGCTTTGACCCAATGTTGCTACAGCAATATCTGATTTGCAATGGTGTTACCACACTGAAGAGAGTGCAAATGCTTTACTTGTTATGGACCCATACTAGAATGTGGACTCTTTAAGTCACATTGCATTTGATGCAGGTTATATTGGGGTGCAAATTCTAACCCCTTTCAAGGAAGTGTTCAGAAGGATTTTCAGGTTGCAGTCCCCAGAATAGTCATGGCTTGACAGCGACAACCATGTTGTGATCCCTGTTCAGAAATGTTCATCAACAGGAGAGAGGTCAGGACACAACAGGTCTAGGGAGTCAGGAGCATGCACAGGTACCAGGCATAGTATCCAAAGGACAAAGCCTTAAAGTAGTTAGAAATAGCCAGGAGTCATACTACATATACAAAGTATCCAAGAACAAGGCAAAAGTGTAGTTAGGAAACAAGGTCAGGAACAGAAACAATCAAGTAGTAATGTGTCTGCCCTGATGTCATCTTCTGGTGTTACCTGCCCTGTGTACCAGGAGTGGTAGTAGAGACATGGTCTGAGCCAACCTAATACAAATTGTAGAAGTCAGGAGGAGCTGTGGCCGCTCACTAGAACCAGAAGAGGTGAGTGGCATTGTTCTACCACAACCATCCTCCACCAAAGTGTTCTTTTCTCATCCAATCCCGATCGCTCAACCCTAGTTGTCACACACCATTTCATCCCATAGATATGGCAGTTTTGTCAAAGTCCAAAGAGTGGCTTAGAAGGACTCCAGTAGTAAAAGTGAACAGAAACCAAGATCACTGTTCTATGACTTTTCCGATCACCTGAAGGTCAAAGCTAGTTGGAAAACATTTTAGCCCTTGAAACACATAATAATGGCTTTCTATAGTTTAGCATCAGGGGCTCACCCATGCCCAAAGATCACATGGTCAAACATCTCCTTAAAATAGCAATACATCAAAGTTCTTCATGAGTATGGCAAAGCCAATTGTGCAATGTATTCTACAGAACTGTGACAATCGCCTACCTTGTGGCTCAGCAGGTTATAATCCTTGTCGAGAATTAAGACACAACGTCCATCTCCATAGTTATTCCTAAGCGCAGTAAGAGGTAGCGTCCTGTAACTCTGATAAGACCCTGAATATTTATGAGCAGTTCATTTGGAAATCTAGTTGAGGCTCATAGATGTTATTGCCCTCGAGTGAGACACAAGAAAATTATTTTTGTCAATTCTGCTGAACTTGTGTTCCACGTCATTACCATCTAAAAGCAGTCAGCAGATTCAGACACGTGAAAACTTCCTAGAGCACAATACAGGACGCTAACTTGCCACGGTCATGACTCTTACACTATGTTGTTGAGCTTCTGCATCAGGCCTGCTGTTAAGGTGTCTGCCCGGGATCGCTCAGAGCATTCCAGCCCATGGGTAGGGCTCCATACGACAAGCAGATGCTTGCTAGGACCTATACACAGCTGTTGTGCTGTCTCTGATCTTTTAATCATTACAGATTGTGCATTCCATCCTTACAAGTGGAAACGTTTAGTTCTAGGACCAAACATCTATAAGGTGAATGTCACGGAGGCTACAGGCACTTTATCTTTACTTCTGGGTTTAGTTGTGCGCCAGTTTCCATGGACTAAAGTTTGGAACATTTGGAATGTTTGGCTCATTCTTCAGCTTTAATCTTAAGTTGGGTATTATGTCTTCTTAAAAGGATTGTCCAAACATTATAAGAATCTCAGGGGTAGCTGTGTTGGGTGTAAAAAAAATAAATAAATAAACCAATCATTGTTGCTCTATTGTACAGTCCTGTTCTCCATCCCCACCCATGCCAGGACTCACTGGTCTGGAAGCAAAGAGGTTCACATGATCACTGAGACCAATCTCTGGCCCCAGCAGTTGCTGAAGAGGGGCCAATGATGTCAATCAGATATGTCATCAGTTACTTACCAGTGACTGTTGAGGCCACATGACCACTGGTGTCAGTAGTCATGTCAGTCTTGCTGCTTCTGGCCCTGCACGTCCTGGCATGGGAGAGAAAATGTTCAAGATTGCACAATGGAGTGCCAGGGATAGGTGAGCAAGACATATTTTATATTGTACACAATCATGGTTGGGCTATTCAACCACTAGGATCCTCATCCATCATTAAAACAATGGTGCCCATTCTGAAGGCATTAGAATCAAGCAGAGGTTTTGCATGAGCTCGGTTGTGATTACAATGATATTAAAGATGGTCTGTCGCTTGAACCAGCATATCACCCCAGTCCTACAGATAGATAGGTTAGGGTCACTGGAACTAGCATATCACCACAGTCCGACAGATAGATAGGTTAGGGTCACTGGAACTAGCATATCACCACAGTCCGACAGATAGATAGGTTAATGTCATCAGAACCAGCATATCACCCCAGCCCTGCAGATACATAGGGCCACCAGAGCCAATCATGTCAGCCTTGCCCTGCAGATAGATAGGTTAGTGTCACCAGAACCAGTATATCACCCAGCCCTGCAGATAGATAGGTTAGTGTCACCAGAACCAGCATATCACCCCAGCCCTGCAGATAGATAGGTTAGTGTCACCAGAACCAGCATATCACCCCAGCCCTGCAGATAGATAGGTTAGTGTCACCAGAACCAGCATATCACCCCAGCCCTGCAGATAGATAGGTTAGTGTCACCAGAACCAGCATATCACCCCAGTCCTGCAGATAGATAGGTTAGTGTCACCAGAACCAGTATATCACCCAGCCCTGCAGATAGATAGGTTAGTGTCACCAGAACCAGCATATCATCCCAGCCCTGCAGATAGATAGGTTAGTGTCACCAGAACCAGCATATCACTCCAACCCTGCAGATAGATAGGTTAGTGTCACCAGAGCCCAGAATTTCACCCAAAACATGTTCGCTATAGATTAGGTTCAGGTTAATGCACATTGACATATGACAGTCCTGAGAGATATTCTAAGGCCCGGGATGCCATATTTTTAAAGCCCCTCCCCTCACGTTTGGAGAACAAAGGGGACCCCTCCCTTTTTGTTACATTCCATAAATGACATATATATTAGGAAAGTCTTGATTTTTTTTACCAGTTTCCAGTCCCCTTTCAACATCAAAGAGCTGTTCACATTTCATGATAATAAGTTAATAAGTCAAGTACCAAAACCCCTTAAACTTTGTAATAAGAAGATAATCTAATTTGATCCTAAAAAGTAAAGGGCGAGTTTATTTACATTGCTACGTCCGCTCGGCTTGCGGCTCTATAGACTCTCTGCGGACATAGAAATCAAAGTAAAGTCTTTGTCCCATGGAAGCAGCAGAATAAATAAACCTTGTCCCCGATTGGCAGCCACAATTCCTATAATAAAGTTCGAGAACTTTCTTTGCTTATCTTATTAAAGGGCCCCGCAAACTGCTATTTTTGTATATTTTTGCTTCAAAAGCTTCACATAGAGATTCCCTTTAATTTCATCTTTGCTTTTAGTTATAATGAGTGCTCCTAAACTTTGTCCCATCCCCATCTCTAAGAATACAGACATTAGCAGCTTACACTATATGATGGCGTTCACTACTAAGCAATGATGAATGGGATTGGCCAAAGTGCTGGCTGCAGGCTCCATCCTATAGACTCACTCAGATATTTTTAACAGCTTGGGGACCTCCTGTTGACTATATACATCTGGGCTGTCAGCAATTAACTCTACAAGGATATATCTGTATACATTTGCAGAGTTAAGGGATGCAAGAGATTGTGCAGCTGCAGAAACTGGGAGCCAACTGCAGTACCAGGCACAGCGACAATCATATACTGGTGCACCATCATGCTACAGTACCAGGTACAGCCACACTCATTTACTGGTGTTCTATCATACTGCAATACCAGACACAGCCACATTCATACACTGGTACCATATTACACTGCAGGACCAGGTATAGCCACACTCATAGAATGGTGCCTTATAAAGCAGTGCCAGGCACAGCCACAGTCATATACTGTGCCCTATCAAACTGCAGTACCAGGTACAGCCACATTCATGTAATGGTGCACTATCATACTGTAGTACCAGGTAGAGCCATACTTGTGTACTATTACCCTATCATACTGTAATACCAAACACAGTCACATTCATTTGCTGGTGCCCTATCATACTGCAGTACCAGGTACAGCCACATTCATATAATGCTGCACTATCATACTGCAGTGCCAGGTACAGCCATATCCGTGTACTAGTGCCCTATCATACTGTTGCACCAGGCACAGTCGTACTCATATACTGATGTCCTATCATACTGTTGCACCAGGCACAGTCATAGTCATATACTGATGTCCTATCATACTGTTGCACCAGCACAGACACTCAATTTGGATATTTCAGTCTATAAATATTTTGCACATATAAGAATTTTTTTTAAAAAAAATACACAAAACCATCCTGAAAAAAGAGAGTGATACATAAGGAGTTCTAGACGGAAGTGAAGGACTGGCAACGTGTCCTGAGCATGTCGTAAGGAAGCCACAGCTTTATGTCGCTCTGCTGGCTCTGCTACATTGTTCTTGTAACCAGGAAGTTATACCGCACTGGTTCCTATGACTGTCTGGTGAACACATCGATTTCACACGCTAGTGGGTGTCACAATGCACCAAGGGTGGAACTATCAAGATATATATGATAAAGTGTCAGTGAGGTTACACCAGTACTGTGCACAGAAGAATAGACACATCGACAGTTTTCTATGGGTGGGTCCATTATTACCATTTTGCACAATTACCACAATTTTTGTTTTTTACTGTAAATAACAGGAGGGTCAGTGTAGAATACAGGATGAGGACCGAAGGGCGTTATCTATTACTAGAGATGAGCGAACGGCGTTCGATCGAATATCAGGCTGTTCGAGATATTCGATTCCAATCGAATACCACGCGACAAACACACTAAAAATTTGTATCCCCTCCCACCTTCCCTGGTGCTTTTTGTGTACCAATAACTGCGCAGGGGAGGTGGGACAGGAACTACGACAATGTAGGCATCGAAAAAAAATCGGAAAAAGTAATTGACTGGCTAAATCAGGTGACCTCCACTTTATACGAATAGTGAATTTCAGATTCGGTTTATATGAGACTGTGAAGTATGTGACTGTGAGACAGGGATAGATGTACAGGCAGGGTTAGCTAGCGATTACCTTTATTTAGGGGGGAATGTTACTCAAACAGCTCTTTGGGGCTCTATCTCGTGGCAGCCCATTATATGCTGGTCGCGATCCCTGTCAGCTTGCGTTATACGGGAGCTGACTTTTTCTCATAGGAATGCATTGACCAGCGTTGATTGGCCGAATGCCATACAGTGTACAGCATTCGGCCAATCAACGCTGGTTCTGCCGGGGGAGGCAGAGTCTAAGATCGGTCCACAGTAGTCTCCATTGTGGTCCGATCTCAGATGTAGCAGTGTTGAGCGCACAGCACTGCTACATCTCAGGTGTAGCAGCGCTCAGTGCACGGCCAACTCTGCTGCATCTCAGGTGTAGCAGAGCTGTGTCAACTCTGCTATACCTGAGATTGGACCACAATGGAGACTGCTGTGGATCGATCTTAGACTCCGCCTCCTCACAGATGAGCCTCCGGCAGAACCAGTGTTGATTGGCCGAATGCTGTACACTTTATGGCATTCGGCCAATCAACGCTGGTCGATGCATTCCTATGGGAAAAGTCAGCTCCCGCTCAACTCTGCTATACCTGAGATGTAGCAGTGCTGTGCGCTCAACGCTGCTACATCTGAGATGTAGCAGTGCTGTGTCAACTCTGCTATACCTGAGAATGTAGCAGAGCTGTGCGCTCAACACTGCTACATCTGAGATCGGACCACAATGGAGACTACTGTGGACCGATCTTAGACTCCGCCTCCTCACAGACAAGCCTCCAGCAGAACCAGCGTTGATTGGCCGAATGCTGTACTCTGTATGGCATTCGGCCAATCAACGCTGGTCAATGCATTCCTATGGGAAAAAGTCAGCTCCCGCATTATTAGTGGCGTAATACAGTGACTTGGGCTTGTTAGATGCCCCCATGCATGCTTCCCCTGCTGTCCCAGTTGCATTCCAGAGGTGTTGGTATCATTTCTTGGGGTGTCATAGTGGACTTGGTGACCCTCCTGAGTTGAAGAGTGGTTTCCCCTGAAACAAAGCTTTTTTTCCCCATAGACTATAATGGGGTTTGATATTCGTTCGAATAGTAGAATATTGAGGGGCTATTCGAAACGAATATTGAATATTTCACTGTTCGCTCATCTCTATCTATTACCAAATCTCGATATATAGAAAGAGAGGCCTTGGGCAATAAGTAATGCAAAACCCGGGCTTTCTGTAATATTACCCCACATATTATTACCATACTATTAGATATTACTGCTACATACAGCCTATACGAGTATATTACCCCCATATGGTGCTTGACCTGTATCCAAACAATTACATAATACTACTATACACCGCCAAATAATCCTGGGGATTTCTAGATAGTGTAGTTAGTTGCTCTTGTGGTTACCTGTCCATGAAGCCATTATTGAAGAGAATTTACTCCCCAGGTACAGATATTTTCCCCGAGTCTCCCCAATTCATTGGATTTTCTTGTGTAAATACAGTAGAGTTTTAAGTTGCCTTTTTTCCTCATCCTCTTCCACCATTACACCCAGATTATGTTGGAGATGGGCCACACTATCATGTTGGTGATGATTCTCTCTGCCTCAATCTTTGCTGCCTTTTGTCTTTTACACTTTTTCTTTTTATAATTCTTTATTTTGGTTACCTTTGTGTGTCTTTTAGAAAGCGGTTTGCTATAGGATATACAACTCTACGCAGGTTCTATTCAGCATGTGTACATTTAGCTAGGTTTGCACAATATAAGCCATCACTACAGTCCCATTCACACACGTGTTGTAAAGAAGATCAATGGTTCTTAATGCATTCATCCACAGCTATTATTCCATCATACTGGCTTCTCTGAAAATTATATTTCAAGGCTCCATAATGACTGGCCTCAAGGCAAATGCAGACTTATGTCCTGTTTTGTGTGCTGTAAATGCTATTATAGTAGTTTATCTAAAGTAATCCTGCAAAGTGACTGCCGCACAATGTCCTGCGAAAGACGTTACGTCAAAGACACAAACACGTTATTTATTAATGTAGTCACATACATAACAATCCTGCCAGGTGGCCTCAGTCTGAGAAATTGACCACTTTGAAGTCTGGTAAACATGGTGTAAATGAAACTACAGTGCGATAGATGATAGATAGATAGATAGATAGATAGATAGATAGATAGATGATAGATAATAGATAGATAGATAGATAGATAGATAGATAGATAGATAGATAGATAATAGATAGATAGATAGATAGATAGATAGATAGATAGGAGATAGATAGATAGATAGATAGATAGATAGATAGTAGATAGATAGATAGATAGATAGATAGATAGATAGAAGGATGGATGAATAGATAGATAGATAGATAGATAGATAGATAGATAGATAGATAGATAGATAGATATTAGGAATACATAGTAAATATGATATTTTGTCGTTTATATACAACCTAATTCCTTCTGATATTCCCGCAGTGTAGATGAGACATCCAGTATCCGCCCGGCTTCCTTCCAGACGCTCATGTCACACACGTCACTGCTGCCGCCATTACCACTTCTTATCATTCTCATCAACCAGAAAAAAGGGAACAACAAGAAAAACAAAACTTCACTCTCGATGGATTTTGTTTTAACCCCTTAATGAGTGTCTGTTGTATGCAAGTCCTAGCTGTCAGTCAGGATGTGGGGTGGATTATGGGGGTAATTAGGGCTAAATGACTCAATAATAGAAAAATATTATAACTAAAATAAAAAGCACAGAAATAAAAAAAAAAATGCACAAGAAAAGTACATATTTTCATATACGTTTTTGATACAAATCAATGTATGTGAAAAAAAATTCTTTTTCAATGCTATTGGTGGGGTCCGACCTCTGGGACCTGCTTTGAGTCCGAGAATCAGAGAATCATATTTTTACAATCCAATTTTTACATTAATTGTTTCTTAAGAATTTTTGGTGTTTTTTTTTTTTTTGGATTCTCTGTTATATTGTTAGATCCTGTCATTTGCACCCAGTCCACTAAGTCTAATAATAGTCTGACACTTCATATTTCTATACATATGCAATGTATGTCTAGATAAGGATGCAGAAGATGTTGCAGAGTCGTACTCAGTCCTTTGATTTCCCTAGCTATTAATTAGACCGAAACATGTTCCCCTAAGAAAAGACGATCCCTTCAGACTAAGCAGATCAAGTATCCAGGGTGATTGTAATACACTACAACTCCATGCTATATTTACTAATACTAGGTGTACACTACAACTATCTCCACACCAGTGGCGTAACTAGGAATGGCGGGGCCCCGTGGCGAACTTTTGACATGGGGCCCCCCCTCCTCAAACCGATGCCCTCGACTGACCCCCTCCTCCGCACTCTATTATGTCCCTTAGTAAGCCCTGCACACAGTATTATCCCCAATAGTGTCCCCTGCACACACAGTATTAACCCCTATAGTGTCCAATGCACACACAGTATTAACCCCTATAGTGTCCAATGCACACACAGTATTAACCCCTATAGTGTCCCCTGCACACACAGTATTAACCCCTATAGTGTCCCCTGCACACACAGTATTAACCCCTATAGTGTCCAATGCACACACAGTATTAACCCCTATAGTGTCCAATGCACACAGTATTATTAACCCCTATAGTGTCCAATGTACACACAGTATTAACCCCTATAGTGCCCCTGCACACACAGTATTATCCCCCATAGTGTCCCCATATGTCCCACTGTGGACACCTATAAACATTTATTATACTCTGGGGTCTGAAAAGACCCCAGAGTATAATAATCGGAGACCCGGGGGATTAAAACCATTAAAAGAACAGAGACAGTTGCTTACCTGTTCCTGTCGGCTGTCCTGTCCGCTCTTGTCCAGCTTTAATGACGTCAGACGTCACATGACCCGGGAAGCTGGCCTGGGTCATGTGACGTCAGACACGAATGACGGAGGCCTGGCAGGATCGCGGAGAGGTAAGTAACACTGTTTTTTATGTTACCTTTCCTCTCCGGTCTGCCGATCATTATACTTGGGGGTCTGCAAAGACCCCCGAGTATAATGATAGCCTCTGTGGGCCCCGCAGTGTCACTTGCCGATCCCGGCCCAGCCAGGATCGGCAAGTGAATGGGGCCCGTAACGGACTTTTAAAAAAAAAAAAAAACGCAGCGGTAGCGGCTAACCCCCTAATGGCCCGGGCCCTGTGGCAGCTGCTACTGCTGCTACCACGGTAGTTACGCCCCTGCGCCACACTATATATTCTAATACTAAGTGTACACTACAACTATCTCCACACTATATATTCTAATACTAAGTGTACACTACAACTATCTCCACACTATATATAATAATACTAAGCGTACACTATCTCTCAAACACTATATATAATAATACTAAAAAACAAGGAACTGAAGAAAAGGAGGGACAGGGAAAGGGGAAAAACATCATAAAAGAGAACAAAGCAAAACCACAGAAGTACTACAATTAGAACAGTATGAGCACTCCAATAGTAATTATCAGTCTGCAATACTGCAATAGTCACGAGCAGTCCGCACCACCATAAATTTGTCAGTAGTTCCATGAAAATAGGCCACATTGCAAGATAGGCCATGGCGGGACTGAAGTGTTAGAGGGTCCACTAAATCTCCCAGGCAAAGACAACCAAGGTCAAACTCCGCCTGGATACTAGTGGAAATTTGAGGAGTAAATAGGAGGGGTGTCAGGAAGTAGGTCAACGTTGCGGAGTTGGTATTGAACTCTACAGGCCAACCAAATTCCTCTAGGAAAATCTACAGGGCCAAAGGGGAAGGGGGGCAGATGACAGCCTGGGTGTCATATACGGACCATCCTAGTACGCGATATCAGTGCAGCTCTCAGGGGTCAACTCACTCCACTCACTCAATTTTGCACTTAACCTTTACTGAGCATAAAACGCACCCCAATACATGCTGCCACCACCACAGACTTTGGGTTCAGCTAATAGCCTAATCACACATACACGCGTCTCCAACAGTTAGATGCAAATACACTTCACAAAGGTAATGGGTTCATAGAGCAAACACAAAGTATCCTTAAATTTAACAATTTAATATTCATAGAGTCCAGTGCCGTGTATAAAAAGAAAAGGCAATAAAACAAATGACACACAAGCAAACAGACCTAAAAATAACCAAGAAAAACTGAATAAATCTGATATTTAGAGTGAAGTGATGGATGAACAGCAACTCATCTTCATCCGGAAAAGATGAATGTTCTATCTACGCCTTGTAGAGCTGTGTCTCAGGTTATCTGTGGTCACACCATCTCTCTTCCCTCTACATGCCTGACCAGTACAACTAGTCATAAAACAATACAATCCTCTTCCTTGGACGTCTGTTTTTGGGCTGCAGGACGTTAATGGTATTAATGCTGAACAACTCTTCCAACCTTGCCTGTATGCACACATACCAATGCGGTATACTGATAACACATTCATAAACAATACATTCATTATAGATATAAATAATATGATTCAGTAATAGTATATACGCAAATTGTTTTCTTTCATCACAATGAATGAATTAGAGCGAACCACAGCATCTCCACCTTTGTCCAATGATTACATACAACACTGGCCCACAACATTGGCCAAGCAGCTAAGAATGATGTCTGGAAAGGCTAGGTCTCCATGGCGGCTCAGGGTAGTTTTAGAAATACGGTGCCTCTCCTAATGCCAAACAAAATTCAGTAAATGGGACTTTGTTAGAATGCAAATTAAACCGATCTCCCTCATTCAAGCTCTGTATGGTGCCGCACCTCCTTACATGTCCACCCTACAACCCTACACATACTCTCTATTCTTCCAAAGATCTAAGGCCATCATCCTCTCTAATTGGACACTCTTATTCTCGCTGCCAAGAGTTCTTCCGAGTTGCACCACTTCTCTGCAATGATCTAGTCTTCCAAAGACCTAAGACCATCATCCTCTCTAATTGGACCCTCTCTGGCTGTGAAGACTTCTCCCGAGTTGCACCACTTCTCTGCAATGATCTAGTCTTCCAAAGACCTAAGACCATCATCCTCTCTAATTGGACCCTCTCTGGCTGTGAAGACTTCTCCTGAGTTGCACCACTTCTCTGCAATGCTCTACCCTGAACAGTCAGATTAACTCACAACTTCCATAGCGTCAAGCGCATCCTAAAGACATCTCTTCAGGTGCCGATCACATTTCTTAATCTAACATTTTAGCAGCTACATTCCCTAAAACTAACCCTCCTCTGTTCATGCCCCCTCCTCCACATCATCCCACAGGACATGATACCTTATTAGACCTTATTAGATTGTAACCCCACATGCCCAGACACTTTGAATCTGCACATATAAAGACACTGCTCATACATATTTGTGTAATCTTATGTCATAGATATGGCTGGAGCGCTGTATAAGCTGCAATACAATTTCTATCACCCTTCGACCTCTTGTGCCCTCCACCTCATTTTTATTTATTTTGCTGATATTCCGCAGCGCTTTACAGATATTACCAGTCACTGTCCCATATAGGGCTCACAATCTACATTCCCTATCAGTATGACTTTGGAGTGTGGGAGGAAACCCACCAAACACAGGTAGAACATACAAACTCCCTGCACAAGTTGCCTTCGCAGGATTCAAGCTCAGAGTTCCAGCACTAACCCCTTAACCACCATGCTGCACACCTCATAGATTGTAAGCTCTTGTGAGCAGGGTCCTCACCCCTGTTGTATGAATTGATTTAGTCCATGTAATATCTCATTTTGTAAACTGTCTATGGTTTGTAAAGTGCTGCGGGATATGTTGGCGCTATATAAATAAAAATGTAGTATTACTATACACTAAAACTTTGATTTTCATTGTTTCTACAGGTTTTTTTAAAAAAAAAAAAATCAGAAGGTTGATAGGAAAATTCTGCTCCTGCCAATTGTTTAATACAAGTCTTAGAGGTAATGATTTCCCAGCTGTCCTGAACGACTGACCCGAGTGAGGCGGCATTCCACCCCGAGACATTCCAGGAATACTTGTAGAGACATAAAAACTCCTTACAATGTATCTGGTAATTAATATAATAATGGCTTGTGTATATAATATACACCCCATACTACATATTAGAATGGATTGTATATATTATAGACACCCCAGACTACATATTAGAATGGATTGTATATATTATAGACACCCCATACTACATATTAGAATGGATTGTATATATTATAGACACCCCATACTACATATTAGAATGGATTGTATATATTATAGACACCCCATACTACATATTAGAATGCATTGTATATATTATAGACACCCCATACTACATATTAGAATGGATTGCATATATTATAGACACCCCATACTACATATTAGAATGGATTGCATATATTATAGACACCCCATACTACATATTATATTTAGGAATTGTGTATATTATATAACCCCCTATTACATATTATAATAATTAATTGTGTATATTATATAGCCCCATACTGCCTATTATAATAATAAATTGTGTATATTATATACACCCACTCTACATACAGTATTACAATAATTGCATTGTGTGTATTATATATACCCCATATTGGTGTCATTTATGGTACATTTCTCAGGTTATGAGAGGCTCTATCCCATTGACTAAGCCCCGTCCAAGTGATGAAGAAAACACAAAAGGGAAAAAGTTCCAATATTTGTACAATTGCAGCTCAATGCAAAGTTTATGACTTTTTTTTTTAACTGTAATTTTTATTGAAGATTTTAACATAACAAGAAATAAAACAAATGCAACCAAACTAAGATGAGGGGAGAGGTTTACTGCCAGTCCCAAATCCACAGAGACAGGACAAAGGGGGAGGGGGGTACCAGGTCACAGTCCCCATAGAGCACAGTAGGCATCCCAAGGGGACCAAATGGAGAGGAAGTCATCTAGAGTGTTATTAAAACTGGCGGTGAGGGATTCAAGGCTCTGCACGTCCTTAATGCGGGCCAGAAGCTCCGTGCCAGAGGGGGAATTAGGGTTCTTCCAATGTTTGGCAATGAGGGTCTTCACAGCCGAGCAGAGGTAGAGGAATAACCTGGAGGTCTTACGACCCAAATGCCTAGGAAAGAGGTTCAAAATGTACGTAAAGGGATGTAGGGGGACCCCTTGAAGGAAAAGGGCGTCAGTTAATGCTCTAACCTCCCTCCAAAAGCCTAGGATAAGGGGGCAGGTCCATAAAATGTGATACAGAGTGCCTACAGCGGTGTTACAACGCCAACATCGCATACGAAGTGCAGGATTCAAAGCATGGAGAAGAGCTGGGGTATGGTACCAATGCATCAATAGCTTGAAAGTAATGCACTGAGAGGATTTCTGAGCTCGGGACCAAACAATCTGCCACTGACCCGGTGAGAGGGGAGCACCCAAAGCTTCCTCCCATTTAGACATATAACAATACCGAATGTGGGAGCCAAGCGCAAGTTTATGACTTTTTAATGACAGAAAACTAGAGTATGAATGTCACTCAAGTGCTGAAGTTCGATAACATCGACCTGCTCCATGTGACCCCTGAGGCCCAATCACAGGCCTCAGCGGGCCCCCAAGGCGCTGACATCAGAAGGGAACACCAGATGTCTCCAAATATCTAAGGTAATGCTGGTATCTACTGTCTACCCGGACTATGTGTAATACTGAAGCAAAACTGTCTATATCACCTAAAACTGTAGAGATAAAAGTGAGATTTAAAAAAAAAAAAAAAAGGAATGCACATTGATGGAGATAAAAAAGTGTCCTGACCGGAATAAATGGCGATTTTATGGCGAAGGAATGGATAAATATGGTGCTTATTATTGCAGGCCTATTCACACAGCGCTGTTCCTTTCCTCTTCCTGTTGCACTTCCTCCATTATCCTGGCTGTTGTGCCTGGAATTTCCCTGCACCAAGTTAATATGTCAAAGGACTTGTGGTTGTGGCCTATGTAATAAGTTACCTCTGTACCATCACTGGCCAATAAAGGTCTACAATTAAAGGGATACATCCCTATTATTCTGTTATATACAGGCTGCTTTGTTGGTTGTGACAGTTCAAGCTCCCCATCCACCAGCCCCATTGTCAAGATATAGGACCCTTCTATAGGGTCCATTCACGCTAGCAGAGAAAGGAACCCATTGAAGTTGCTGAAATTCCACACCATTTTCCTCCGGGAGAATGGACCCTTAGGCAGCCTGGACTTTTGCCTATGTTCAGTTATGGACGGTCCAGTAAAGAGAGTTGGGATAGCGGAAGTACCATTACCCTACTAGATTCAGTTTCTGGTTTGTGCCCCAAATAGTATTTTAAAGGAAGTGTCAGCAAACTTACACAAAGCACTTCTTCCTCATTTGCATATAAGTAGAATGACGATTTACGTGAGCAATGGAACTCCAAATCTTAATAATATTGTTAATATTGTAATCCGCAGCTAATAGCTCTGTGATCACAGCAGCCCCTGCGCTCTCCAATGTGTAGGCGTCTACTAAGAGGGAAAGTGTAACAAGTGTAATGTGAGGTCGACGGCTGGTAGAAACTGTGCCCATGACCGGCTGCGGCTCCTCTGTACGTCTAATATGGCAGACATTAAAGGGATTCTACCATTAAAACCTCTTTTTTTGTAGATAAGACGTCGGAATAGCCTTTAGAAAGGCTATTCATCTCTTACCTTTAGATGTGATCTCCGCTGCGCCGTTCCTTAGAAATACCGGTTTTTATCGGTATGTAAATTAGTTCTCTGGCAGCGATGGGGGCGGGCCCCAGCACTGAAAATGCGATGGGGGCGTCCGCAGTGCTGCTCAAGAACACGATCCTGCGACGCCTCTATCTATGGATCTTCCCCTTCTCTGTCGTCTTCTCTGACGCCTGCGCAGTTGGCTCTGCCAGTGAGATACCAGCAGAGCCGAGTGCGAATGCCGGCCAGCGGCCATTTTTGGGAGGCCGCTCCTGCATTGAACTACAAGAGCAAGAGCAGCCTCCCAAAAATGGCCGCCGGCCGGCATGCGCAGTCGGCTCTACTAGTGTCTCACTGGCAGAGCCAACTGCGCAGGCGTCGGAGGAAGACGACAGAGAAGGGGAGGATCCAGCCGAAGATAGAGGCGTCGCAGGATTGTGTTCTCCAGCTACAGTGGGGACGCCCCCCATCGCATTTTCAGTGCTTGGACCCGCCCCCATCGCTGCCAGAGAACTAATTTACATACCGGTAAAAAATGGTATTTCTAAGGAACGGTGCGGCGGAGACCACATCTAAAGGTAAGAGATGAATAGCCTTTCTAAAGGCTATTCCGACGTCTTATCCACAAAAAAAGAGGTTTTAATGGTAGAATCCCTTTAAGAACAGATTCTTCTACATGAGGATCCCGGGAGCCTTTTATTTATCATGTTATAAAAAAATCAAATCATTGGCGCGATAATGGAAAATTATTTTATTTGAGATGAATTACTCTGGTATAAATGGGAGGAGTTTGACGAGCAATAAGACATTTCCTTTCCGTGGCTACATTCTTGTGGATAGAAAATGGCCATAAAAAATCCTACAGGCATTATTACAATACCGAGGAGGAGGATGAGGCAGGGCAGGGCGTTGTTGATGTGGTACCAGTGATCGGTGGACAGCTTCAGATAGCAGGCGGTGGGGATGATGAAGACGAGAGGAGTCGCACTGAGAACGCCCTGGGAAGTGACAGATACAAATGATGTTATTAAAAGTCATTAGAACTGAGGCTTCACGTTGCGGAGATGTATTGTTTCTTTGTTGCAGAAAGCCAGAAGTGGATTGAGCAGAAGATAGAAGTATGAGAAGTTTACTATAAATTTCCCATTCCTTTTGGAGACGTTCCTGACTTTAGCTAAAAAAAAACGCAGCAAAATTTGCAACAAAAAAAGCTGCAAAAGTAAATCAGGATACAGCAAAACATCCCGCATAATAAATCCCCCCATATTAAATTGTCCCATAGTAAACTACCCCCTAATAATCCACCCCATACTCTTCTGCTGCACGCGGTGACGTCGCTGACACTTACATTAAGCTCCAGGACCATTCCCAGGCAGTCGGCAAATAAAGATACGATTGTGGTGACAGATACAACAAGCAACGTGACTGCAAAGTGATGGAGGGTCGAAAGAGTCCCACCGAAAAATACATTCGAAATCACCTGGAGGAAGCAAAAATGGCAGTCACTGATCATGTGACATGAAGGGTTGCCCCTGCGGGCCCTCTGTACCTGCATGCTCTGCTAGACTCTCTATCAAAATCACAGAATTTTCCTCCAATGTAAATGTGAACATTCTTGGAAAATTGTAAAGTTTCCGGATGTGTGCGAGAAGCTGAAGCTGTCATAGAGATCCGGAGGAGAGGCGCCATCTACTGGTCATAAGTCAGGACTCTTCATGAAATGAGGATTTATTAAAAAAATATATTTTCTATTTTTAATTTAGAAATTTTTGTAGAGATGTTTCTGTAAATCCCAGTTACAAGTTTCTATATTTATCTGGGTTACAGAATGTTCACACGTGGATAATGTGTTTGTCTAAATGGGACAAATTTTCAGTTGCTGAGACTCTATCTATCTATCTATCTATCTATCTATCTCATATCTATCTATCTCCTATCTCTATCTCCTATCTATCTATCTATCTATCTATCTATCTATCTATCTATCTCATATCTAACTATCTATCTATCTATCTATCTATCTATCTCCTATCTCTCTCTCTATCTCCTATCTATCTATCTATCTATCTCATATCTATCTATCTATCTATCTATCTATCTATCTATCTATCTATCTATCTATCTCCTATCTATCTATCTATCTCATATCTATCTATCTCCTATCTATCTATCTATCTATCTATCTATCTATCTATCTATCTATCTCATATCTATCTATCTCCTATCTATCTATCTATCTATCTATCTATCTATCTATCTATCTCCTATCTATCTATCTATCTATCTATCTATCTATCTATCTCATATCTATCTATCTATCTATCTATCTATCTATCTATCTATCTCCTATCTATCTATCTATCTATCTATCTATCTCATATCTATCTATCTCCTATCTATCTATCTATCTATCTATCTATCTATCTATCTATCTATCTTCCTATCTATCTATCTCCTATCTATCTATCTATCTATCTATCTATCTCATATCTATCTATCTATCTATCTATCTATCTATCTATCTATCTAGTAGAAAAAAATGCAGGAGCAGCACAGCATACAAACCGGGCGCAAAGCCAAACTAGAAGATGGCTAATCTTCAACTTTACATAAGAAGTGGAAAAAATGGCAGCACTCCAACATTTAGAAAAAGTGTGGGTTTATTTATTAAGTTTCGGATAAGAATTGAAACATCGCTGCTTGGAATAAACCCACACTTTTTCTAAATGTTGGAGTGCTGCCATTTTTTCCACTTCCTATCTATCTATCTATCTATCTATCTATCTATCTATCTATCTATCTATCTATCTCCTATCTATCTATCTATCTATCTATCTATCTCCTATCTATCTATCTATCTATCTATCTATCCTTCTATCTATCTATCTATCTATCTATCTATCTATCTATCTATCTATCTATCTATGTTCTATCTATGTTATTCTATTTGAATCTCACATCTTACCTCTCTAGCGACGAAACATTCCATTGGGTATGTGAGGATTATTGTCATTGCGTAGAAAAATCTTCCAACCGTAACCAATGTATCATCTTTACAATAATTTTCAAACAAATCTCCTAAAAAGGAAAAAAAAAATTCTATGAAAATGTCTGATGAATGTCATGACTTACAACATGTAGGACAAAATGGGATTGTTTATTATCTCTAGCTGTTGGGAAACTACAACTCCCAGCATGCATACTTTCTCTTCTTTGAGCTACCCATAGAAGTGAATGGTGCTGTGCATACTGGGAGTTGTAGTTTTTCCTATCTATCTATCTATCTATCTATCTATCTATCTATCTATCTATCTATCTATCTATCATCTATCTATCTATCATCTATCTATCATCTATCCTAGCTATTATCTGTTAAAATGTATCACAGTATTTCCAGCTTTACTGACATTGTATATGAGATATAAATGTATTTTGTGACTCTACAAATATGATGTATAGGATATAAATGTATTTACAGCTCTACAGATATGATATATGGGATATAAATTTATTGTGACTATATCACGGTATCATCCAGCTTTACAGCTATGATATATGGGATATAAATGTATTTTGTGACTCTACTTATATAGTATATATCAGATATAAATACTTTGTGTGACTTTACTGATATGGTGTATGGGATATAAATGTATTTTACAGCCCCGGTCCTAAGAAACATACAAAATGTTCATTTTTCACATCTTTCCGCTCTTCCTTCCTGCTTACAGGGAGTTCATTTCAAAATATCCAGAAAGTTGGACTTAAAATATAATGGTCTTATTCACATAGAAAATTTGCATTGGAAACTTAGCATCAGCAATTTTTACTCCAACATTATATGGAAGAATGTTTTCATGTTTTCCATGTGAGGACGCTGAAGTCTCTGAACAGGGAATGAAGTGACTGGGAAGGAATCTGCTGCTAGAACTAGAAAGATTCCAGTTTATTAAGATTAGATCCATGAAGAAGATTCTACAAGAAAGTGATTGGATAGATAGATAGATAGATAGATAGATAGATAGATAGGAGATAGATAGATAGATAGATAGATAGATAGATAGATAGATAGATAGATAGATAGATAGATAGGAGATAGATAGATAGATAGATAGATAGATAGATAGGAGATGGATGGATAGATAGATAGATAGATAGATAGATAGATAGATAGATAGGAGATAGATAGATAGAGAGACTTTATATACATACAAATAAATATATATATTGCATATACATACTCACACGTATATATACGCTCACATACACACACTATCTATCTCCTATCTATCTATCTATCTATCTATCTATCTATCTATCTATCTCTTATCTCTCTCTCTCTCTATATATATATATATATACTAGCTGGTACCCGCGACTTCGTCTGCGGTGATTGTAGCAGTGGGTATATACAGGCATGGGTGAGGTTTTCGTACTGTGTGTAAGGTATGGGATATGAAATGTAAGTTTGTATCTTGTTTTTTCTGTAATTCTGAGAATCCGTGAGACTTTTGTGTTGAAGTTACTTTGTATTTGAGCTGCTATATATACGGTGTTGTGAGAAACTTTACATAGTGACTTTGGGACATGAGTATTTGAAGTTAACCCTTTCCCGCCGATGGCATTTTTTGATTTTCGTTTTTGACTCCCCTCCTTCTAAACCCCATAACTTTTTTATTTCTCCGCTCCCAGAGCCATATGAGGTCTTAATTTTTGCGGGACAAATTTTTCTTCATGATGCCTCCATTATTTATTCTAGATAATGTACTGGGAAGCAGGGAAAAAATTCAGAATGGGGGGGATTTGAAGAAAAAATGCATTTCTGCGACTTTCTTACGGGCTTTGGTTTTACGGCGTTCACTGTGCAACCAAAATGACATGTCCCCTATATTCTGTGTTTCGTTACGATTCCGGGGATACCAAATTTATATCGTTTTATTTACATTTTGACCCCTTTAAAAAAATCCAAAACTGTGTTAAAAAATTATTTTTTGAAAAGTCGCCATATTCCGACAGCCGTAACTTTTTTATACGTGCGTGTACAGGGATGTATAGGGCGTCTTTTTTTGTGGGACCGGGTGTACTTTGTAGTTCTACCATTTTTGGAAAATGTTATTGCTTTGATCACTTTTTATTCAAATTTTTATCAGAATCAAAACAGTGAAAAATTGGCGGTTTGGCACTTTTGACCATTTTTCCCGCTACGACGTTTACCGAACAGGAAAAATATTTGTGTAGCTTTGTAGAGCGGGCGATTTCGGACGTGGGGATACCTAACATGTATGTGTTTCACAGTTTTTAACTACTTTTATATGTGTTCTAGGGAAAGGAGGGTGATTGGAATTTTTAATCCTTTTTATTTATTGTTTTATATTTTTTTTACTTTTTTTAAACTTTTTTTTTTGCATTTATTAGACCGCCTAGGGGTATTGACATGGGTGGGCTGTGTCGCGGCTTGTCAGAGCGGTGGGGGTCGGCAAACATGGCTGCTGCGGAGCGTTAAAGAGAGCCTCCTGGAGTATCGTTAAGGTGAGGGGCAAAGTGGTAAAGTATATGTATATGTGATTGTGTGGGGTTAGGGGCGAGGCTGTAGAGGGCAATATGAATTTTGGGGCTTGCTATGGTCCAAAGTGTGTGAGATTGCAGAGATGGTGGTGTGAGTTTGGGTTTTGTGGGGGTCCTGGCACAAACGTATGTGCGCTATTGTGACGAAAAGTAGCCTATTGTTTAATCGAGTGTAATGACTATGTTTGTGGAAAATTTCAGCCAAATCGGTGGAGCGGTTTTTCCGTGATTGAGGAACAAACATCCGAACATGCAAACATCCAAACACACAAACCCACAAACTCACAAACTTTCACATTTATAATATTAATAGGATCTCCTATCTATCTATCTATCTATCTATCTATCTATCTATCTATCTATCTATGTCATATCTATCTATCTATCTATCTATCTATCTATCTATCTCCTATCTATCTATCTATCTATCTATCTATCTATCTATCTCCTATCTATCTATCTATCTATCTATCTCTATCTCAAGGCCTTTACATGGAGGTCTATACAGTACAGATTCTGTAGATTACCTTGTGTAAATCCTGTAAATGTAATGTATCCAAAGACAGAATACTGGACGCTGATAACTAGAGAGATGATCATTGATACATGTGTGATATTAGACCACATTCTGACTGTTCCTTTCTCCAGAGATCCATAAATTAAAAAACAGGCATGATGGCACATAAACACTGAAAAAGAAGGAAAGAAGGAGTCACAGGATTAATGGGAATCACAGGAGTCATGGCTTCTTCATATTTCTATTATTGGAAATAGATGGATTATTATTATTATTATTATTATTATTATTTATAATAACAATTATTAGCATGTATTTTTATTTAATATTATTATTATGCATTATTAATATTTATTATTTTGTGTTAGTTTATTACAATGTATTATTGATTTATTATTATCTATTGTATCGATTATACTTATTAATAACAATATTTATTTATTCTTTTCTATTTATTATAATATCAATAATCATAATAATTATTATTACTATTGATTCTTTTTTATTTTTAATTATTAACTATTCATTTTAAATCTTCCTAATTTTATTATTAATTATTATTATTTTAAATTATTATGTATTGGAGTGAGTCCAGCCAAGGACATTCTCCCCATGTTTGGTGGGTTTCCTCCGGGTACTTTGGTTTCCTCCCATGCTTTAAAGATATCTTGATAGGGAATTTAGGTTGCACACCCAATATTGGACAATGATTTACATTATCTGTAAAGTGCTGCGGAATATGATGGCGCTATATAAGTAAATACATAATTATCTCTATACAGACATCACATAGCAGTACATATAGTGATATAATGTGGTTCTTCCCCTATAGAAACATCATATTTAGGGTAGACTGTGTGTAGCACTATATATAGTGACTATGGCTTTGCAGGGGCACCCAATGACTGACACAAGACCTTAGTGTCATAAGACGTGTCTGAATAAAGAGTTATCGACCATAAAGATAGTTTACACTTATAGATATTTACCAAAAGACATGACCCCAACGGCTTGGACCGCGCTCCACTTTGCAAACACCCAGGCTTCATCAGTATGCGGTCTATAGGACAAGCAATGGTGATAGGTTAAAATATAGCGATGGTATAAATGTGACACAGTATATATACCCCACAATATAACTCCCCATACATATAATATATATATATATATATATATATATATATATATATATATATCCAAATTCATACAAATATTTGCAGTATATGACCCCGATATATTATATACAGATATCTCTGCATACTTACAGTATATACACTTGATATAACACACATATATATATATATATATATATATATATATATATATATATATATATATATACACACAGTATCACACACAGTAAATCATTGTATACACACAGTATATACACGCAAATGACTGAGGAGCTTTCAGAAATTCTCTCCTAATCTTCTATTCTCTGTCCTCCCCCCATCTCTCCCCGCACCCCCATGACGGCCCACGCTGAGTCTAATACATGGTGCACTTTGATTCCCAGGCTGAGATTTTCAGGGCCAGTTTTTCCCACAGTTTTTCCCTCTGTTATTTGCTTCCTATCAGCTGACTGCGCAGCTACAAAACCACAAATCAACAAAAACTCTCTGATAGGGAAAAGTTCAGACTGCTTTTAATAATGACTGACTGGTCTCTTAAAGGGCCAGTATGTGTAATTACTCTCGAAATTTGTTACCCTCATCTTTCCAGATGCCTTAAAGGGAATGTTCTGGGTTTATAATCTGCAGTCTATCCACAGGAGATAGGGTAAGAGACTGATCCATGGAGGTCCGAGCTCTGGGGATTGTCAGGGTGGGGGGTCTTTTGAACTTTCTGAATAGAACAGTGATCGTACAGACGCCATGCTCCTCTTGATACAGCCCATACAACGTGACAGCAGCTCATCTGTGAGATCTCTTCAGGAAGGTCTATAAATGCCCCTAGATCAGTGGTGAAGCTATCGCCTGCAATCCTCAGGGACACATTGGGCCACTACTGAACATGGGAAAAAAATTGAAAAACTAAATGTGATCTTACTCCCCTCTCCTGGGCTCTGGTGCAACTACCTGTTGTCTTCAGACCTCTTTAGTGACGTCACAGACATCACATGGGTCAGGTTGGCTTCGCAACGCATTATGACACCGACATAACCCATGTCAGTTTTTCTGTTAATTCTTTACATTATCATAAATACGTTATCATACACATGTTATTATATACTCGTTATCATACACGCATCATCATACATACCTAATCACATGCACATTATCATACATAGTCAGATACATATTTATCATACGCACACTATACATAATTATATATAATCACATGCACATCATATATAATTATACATACAGAATTACACACATCATCATAGACACATTATCATACACATGTCATCATATGTACATAATCATACATACATCATCACACACAATCATACACATGTACATTATTATACACACATCATCAAACATAGTCACACGCACATTATCATACACAGTCAGACGCATACATTATCATATGCACATCATACATAATCGCAAATATATTATCATAGATTATGCACAATCATATATTATCACATGCACATTTCCATACATGCATTGTCATACACACATCATCATACATTATTATACACAATCACATGTATATTTATTATCTGCACATCATACATCCTTATACATACATAATCACATGCACAATTTCATACATACATTATCATACGCACATTACACATAATCGTGCTCACACCATCATACATATGTCATCATTACATACATACGTACAGAATCACATATGATCACATGCACATTTCATACACACATCATACATAATTATACATTATTATATGCACATTATCATACACTGCACATTTTCCTCTTTGGGCTGAATCAGTTACATAATCTGAATTGTCATTTACATTATTGTTTTCTATTCACCATAACATTGAGCAGAACATTCTCCGTCATAAAATATTAACCATTTTTCGTGTTTCTTTAAAAAAAAAAAAAATCTGATCTCTCTGGTGCGGAGAAAATAGAAAATAAAACAATCATCCCTGCTCAGGGTCAGTAGCAAAACCGCACAAACACACAAGATCTTTAGTTCTTTTTTTCCATGTAAGGCGAGAATGTCTATAAAAGAAAAGCTGCCCCCTTGTGGTCGATGTGGAATACAAACTGTGAAGCTGGTCACAAAAGCTGCTGCTATTATATTTCATAATGGTTATTGGGCTGGGGTTACAGGAATATTTTCATTTCAGAACATTTTGTTAAAAAGGGGAGAAATTTGTTGCAGAAAAAAAATATCATTTAAGGATAGAAACTCAAAATGTCAACTAAGGAATCTGTGTTGTTCCCTTATATAAGTACGTGTAGGGATGCAGCAGTCAGTAACATCACTTCTAGTGCCTGGATGACATTATATTCGACAACAGAAACGCGTCAGGAGTCATGGCAGGAGCAGCCCAATGATTCAAAATTAGAGATGAGCGAACACTAAAATGTTCGAGGTTCGAAATTCGATTCGAACAGCCGCTCAATGTTCGTGTGTTCGAACGGGTTTCGAACCCCATTATAGTCTATGGGGAACAGATACTCGTTAAGGGGGAAACCCAAATCCGTGTCTGGAGGGTCACCAAGTCCACTATGACACCCCAGGAAATGATGCCAACACCTCTGGAATCACACTGGGACAGCAGGGGAAGCATGTCTGGGGGCATCTAACACACCAAAGACCCTCTATTACCCCAACATCACAGCCTAACAACTACACACTTTACACACTCAATACCACCTCTCTGACAGTAGGAAAACACCTTGAAACATGTGTATTTGGCACTTGCAGTGAGGAGAGCTTGTCACCAGCAGTGAATTTGGCCCTTGTAGTAAGTTGAGGTTGGCACCAACATTTGTTTTGAAAATCAGGGTGGATTGAGCCTCTAACCAGCAGAGTTTGGGCAAATTCATGGTGGAGGGAGCCTCTAAAAACCCCAGTTTGGACCAATTCATGGTGGAGGGAGACTCTAAAAACCCCAGTTTGGACCAATTCATGGTGGAGGGAGCCTCTAAAAACCCCAGTTTGGACCAATTCATGGTGGAGGGAGCCTCTAACCAGCCCAGTTTGGGCAAATTCATGGTGGAGGGAGCCTCTAACCAGCCCAGTTTGGACCAATTAATGGTGGAGGGAGCCTCTAACCAGCCCAGTTTGGACCAATTAATGGTGGAGGGAGCCTCTAACCACCCCAGTTTGGACCAATTCATGGTGGAGGGAGCCTCTAACCAGCCCAGTTTGGACCAATTCATGGTGGAGGGAGCCTCTAAAAAACCCAGTTTGGACCAATTCATGGTGGAGGGAGCCTCTAAACAGCCCAGTTTGGGCAAATTCATGGTGGAGGGAGCCTCTAACCACCCCAGTTTGGACCAATTCATGGTGGAGGGAGCCTCTAAACAGCCAAGTTTGGACCAATTCATGGTGAAGGGAGCCTCTAAAAACCCGTTTGGACCAATTCATGGTGGAGGGAGCCTCTAACCAGCCCAGTTTGGGCAAATTCATGGTGGAGGGAGCCTCTAAACAGCCCAGTTTGGGCAAATTCATGGTGGAGGGAGCCTCTAACCAGCCCAGTTTGGACCAATTCATGGTGGAGGGAGCCTCTAACCAGCCCAGTTTGGGCAAATTCATGGTGGAGGGAGCCTCTAAACAGCCCAGTTTGGGCAAATTCATGGTGGAGGGAGCCTCTAACCAGCCCAGTTTGGACCAATTCATGGTGGAGGGAGCCTCTAACCAGCCCAGTTTGGGCAAATTCATGGTGGAGGGAGCCTCTAAACAGCCCAGTTTGGGCAAATTCATGGTGGAGGGAGCCTCTAACCAGCCCAGTTTGGACCAATTAATGGTGGAGGGAGCCTCTAAACAGCCAAGTTTTGGGAAATTCATGGTGGAGGGAGCCTCTAACCAGCCCAGTTTGGACCAATTCATGGTGGAGGGAGCCTCTAACCAGCCCAGTTTGGACCAATTCATGGTGGAGGGAGCCTCTAAACAGCCCAGTTTGGGCAAATTCATGGTGGAGGGAGCCTCTAAAAAACCCAGTTTGGACCAATTCATGGTGGAGGGAGCCTCTAATTAGCCCAGTTTGGACCAATTAATTGTGGAGGGAGCCTCTAACCAGCCCAGTTTGGACCAATTAATGGTGGAGGGAGCCTCTAACCACCCCAGTTTGGGCAAATTCATGGTGGAGGGAGCCTCTAACCAGCCCAGTTTGGACCAATTAATGGTGGAGGGAGCCTCTAAACAGCCAAGTTTTGGGAAATTCATGGTGGAGGGAGCCTCTAACCAGCCCAGTTTGGACCAATTCATGGTGGAGGGAGCCTCTAAACAGCCCAGTTTGGGCAAATTCATGGTGGAGGGAGCCTCTAAAAACCCGTTTGGACCAATTCATGGTGGAGGGAGCCTCTAACCAGCCCAGTTTGGGCAAATTCATGGTGGAGGGAGCCTCTAAACAGCCCAGTTTGGGCAAATTCATGGTGGAGGGAGCCTCTAACCAGCCCAGTTTGGACCAATTCATGGTGGAGGGAGCCTCTAACCAGCCCAGTTTGGGCAAATTCATGGTGGAGGGAGCCTCTAAACAGCCCAGTTTGGGCAAATTCATGGTGGAGGGAGCCTCTAACCAGCCCAGTTTGGACCAATTAATGGTGGAGGGAGCCTCTAACCAGCCCAGTTTGGGCAAATTCATGGTGAAGGGAGCCTCTAAAAACCCGTTTGGACCAATTCATGGTGGAGGGAGCCTCTAACCAGCCCAGTTTGGGCAAATTCATGGTGGAGGGAGCCTCTAAACAGCCCAGTTTGGGCAAATTCATGGTGGAGGGAGCCTCTAACCAGCCCAGTTTGGACCAATTCATGGTGGAGGGAGCCTCTAACCAGCCCAGTTTGGGCAAATTCATGGTGGAGGGAGCCTCTAAACAGCCCAGTTTGGGCAAATTCATGGTGGAGGGAGCCTCTAACCAGCCCAGTTTGGACCAATTAATGGTGGAGGGAGCCTCTAACCAGCCCAGTTTGGGCAAATTCATGGTGGAGGGAGCCTCTAAACAGCCCAGTTTGGGCAAATTCATGGTGGAGGGAGCCTCTAACCAGCCCAGTTTGGACCAATTCATGGTGGAGGGAGCCTCTAACCAGCCCAGTTTGGGCAAATTCATGGTGGAGGGAGCCTCTAAACAGCCCAGTTTGGGCAAATTCATGGTGGAGGGAGCCTCTAACCAGCCCAGTTTGGACCAATTAATGGTGGAGGGAGCCTCTAAACAGCCAAGTTTTGGGAAATTCATGGTGGAGGGAGCCTCTAACCAGCCCAGTTTGGACCAATTCATGGTGGAGGGAGCCTCTAAACAGCCCAGTTTGGGCAAATTCATGGTGGAGGGAGCCTCTAAACAGCCAAGTTTGGACCAATTCATGGTGAAGGGAGCCTCTAAAAACCCGTTTGGACCAATTCATGGTGGAGGGAGCCTCTAACCAGCCCAGTTTGGGCAAATTCATGGTGGAGGGAGCCTCTAAACAGCCCAGTTTGGGCAAATTCATGGTGGAGGGAGCCTCTAACCAGCCCAGTTTGGACCAATTCATGGTGGAGGGAGCCTCTAACCAGCCCAGTTTGGGCAAATTCATGGTGGAGGGAGCCTCTAAACAGCCCAGTTTGGGCAAATTCATGGTGGAGGGAGCCTCTAACCAGCCCAGTTTGGACCAATTAATGGTGGAGGGAGCCTCTAAACAGCCAAGTTTTGGGAAATTCATGGTGGAGGGAGCCTCTAACCAGCCCAGTTTGGACCAATTCATGGTGGAGGGAGCCTCTAACCAGCCCAGTTTGGACCAATTCATGGTGGAGGGAGCCTCTAAACAGCCCAGTTTGGGCAAATTCATGGTGGAGGGAGCCTCTAAAAAACCCAGTTTGGACCAATTCATGGTGGAGGGAGCCTCTAATTAGCCCAGTTTGGACCAATTAATTGTGGAGGGAGCCTCTAACCAGCCCAGTTTGGACCAATTAATGGTGGAGGGAGCCTCTAACCACCCCAGTTTGGGCAAATTCATGGTGGAGGGAGCCTCTAACCAGCCCAGTTTGGACCAATTAATGGTGGAGGGAGCCTCTAAACAGCCAAGTTTTGGGAAATTCATGGTGGAGGGAGCCTCTAACCAGCCCAGTTTGGACCAATTCATGGTGGAGGGAGCCTCTAAACAGCCCAGTTTGGGCAAATTCATGGTGGAGGGAGCCTCTAAAAAACCCAGTTTGGACCAATTCATGGTGGAGGGAGCCTCTAATTAGCCCAGTTTGGACCAATTAATTGTGGAGGGAGCCTCTAACCAGCCCAGTTTGGACCAATTCATGGTGGAGGGAGCCTCTAACCAGCCCAGTTTGGGCAAATTCATGGTGGAGGGAGCCTCTAAACAGCCCAGTTTGGGCAAATTCATGGTGGAGGGAGCCTCTAACCAGCCCAGTTTGGACCAATTAATGGTGGAGGGAGCCTCTAAACAGCCAAGTTTTGGGAAATTCATGGTGGAGGGAGCCTCTAACCAGCCCAGTTTGGACCAATTCATGGTGGAGGGAGCCTCTAAACAGCCCAGTTTGGGCAAATTCATGGTGGAGGGAGCCTCTAAACAGCCAAGTTTGGACCAATTCATGGTGAAGGGAGCCTCTAAAAACCCGTTTGGACCAATTCATGGTGGAGGGAGCCTCTAACCAGCCCAGTTTGGGCAAATTCATGGTGGAGGGAGCCTCTAAACAGCCCAGTTTGGGCAAATTCATGGTGGAGGGAGCCTCTAACCAGCCCAGTTTGGACCAATTCATGGTGGAGGGAGCCTCTAACCAGCCCAGTTTGGGCAAATTCATGGTGGAGGGAGCCTCTAAACAGCCCAGTTTGGGCAAATTCATGGTGGAGGGAGCCTCTAACCAGCCCAGTTTGGACCAATTAATGGTGGAGGGAGCCTCTAAACAGCCAAGTTTTGGGAAATTCATGGTGGAGGGAGCCTCTAACCAGCCCAGTTTGGACCAATTCATGGTGGAGGGAGCCTCTAACCAGCCCAGTTTGGACCAATTCATGGTGGAGGGAGCCTCTAAACAGCCCAGTTTGGGCAAATTCATGGTGGAGGGAGCCTCTAAAAAACCCAGTTTGGACCAATTCATGGTGGAGGGAGCCTCTAATTAGCCCAGTTTGGACCAATTAATTGTGGAGGGAGCCTCTAACCAGCCCAGTTTGGACCAATTAATGGTGGAGGGAGCCTCTAACCACCCCAGTTTGGGCAAATTCATGGTGGAGGGAGCCTCTAACCAGCCCAGTTTGGACCAATTAATGGTGGAGGGAGCCTCTAAACAGCCAAGTTTTGGGAAATTCATGGTGGAGGGAGCCTCTAACCAGCCCAGTTTGGACCAATTCATGGTGGAGGGAGCCTCTAAACAGCCCAGTTTGGGCAAATTCATGGTGGAGGGAGCCTCTAAAAAACCCAGTTTGGACCAATTCATGGTGGAGGGAGCCTCTAATTAGCCCAGTTTGGACCAATTAATTGTGGAGGGAGCCTCTAACCAGCCCAGTTTGGGCAAATTCATGGTGGAGGGAGCCTCTAACCAGCCCAGTTTGGACCAATTCATGGTGGAGGGAGCCTCTAACCAGCCCAGTTTGGACCAATTCATGGTGGAGGGAGCCTCTAAAAAACCCAGTTTGGACCAATTCATGGTGGAGGGAGCCTCTAAACAGCCCAGTTTGGGCAAATTCATGGTGGAAGGAGCCTCTAACCAGCAGAGTTGTGGGAAAGCAGGGTGGAGGGAGCCTCTAACCAGCAGAGTTGGTGGAAATCAGGGTGGAGGGAGCCTCTAACCAGCAGAGTTGGGGGAAATCATGTTGGAGGGAGCCTAGTATTAGCAGAATTGTGCAACGCTTATGGTGGATGAGTATGAGGATGCGGAGGAATTGGAGAGGTTGAGTACAGACATGGAGTTTCATGTTGGGGTGCTTTACACAGGTGGGCACAAAAATGAAGGCTCTATCCAGTGGTGGTTCATTTTTATCAAAGTGAGCCGGTCGGCACTCTCAGCTGACAGACGGGTGCGCTTGTCAGTGATGATGCCACCGGCTGCACTGAACACCCTCTCAGATAGGACGCTGGCGGCAGGACAGGACAGCACCTCCAAGGCATATAGGGCAAGTTCAAGCCACAGGTCCAACTTCGACACCCAATACGTGTAGGGCGCAGAGGGGTCGGAGAGGACAGGGCTGTGGTCGGAAAGGTATTCCCGCAACATGCGCCTATACTTCTCACGCCTGGTGACACTAGGACCCTCCGTGGCGGCACTTTGGCGAGGGGGTGCCATCAAGGTGTCCCAGACCTTAGACAGTGTGCCCCTCGTTTGTGTGGACCGGTGAGAACTTGGTTGCCTACTGGAGGAACTGCCCTCCCTGCCGCCAACGTCACATGCTGGAAACATCTCCATCATATTCTGCACCAATTGCCTGTGGCAAGCATTGATGCGATTGGCCCTCCCCTCTACCGGAATAAAAGACGAGATGTTGTTTTTATACCGGGGGTCAAGGATAGCAAAGATCCAGTACTGGTTGTCCTCCATGATTTTGACAATACGCTTGTCGGTTGTAAAGCACCCCAACATGAACTCAGCCATGTCTGCCACAGTGTTAGTTGGCATGACTCCTCTGGCCCCACCGGAAAGTTCAATCTCCATTTCCTCCTCATCCTCCATGTCTACCCATCCGCGCTGCAACAATGGGACGATTCGAAGTTGCCCGGAAGCCTCCTGTATCACCATCACATCATCGGACAACTCTTCTTCCTCCTCCTCCTCCTCCTCCTCCTCCATTAAACGCAGTGAAGCGGACAGATGTGTGGACCTACTCTCCAGCTGTGACGGATCGGATGCTATCCCTAACTCCTCTGTGTGATCTGAGTTATCCCTGATGTCAATCAGGGATTCTCTCAGAACACACAAGAGCGGGATTGTAAGGCTCACCATCGCATCCTCAGAGCTCACCCTCCTTGTGGACTCCTCAAAGACCCGTAGGATGTCACAAAGGTCTCTCATCCATGGCCACTCATGGATGTGAAACTGAGGCAGCTGACTTTGTGGCACCCTAGGGTTTTGTAGCTGGTATTCCATCAAAGGTCTCTGCTGCTCAACCACTCTATTCAACATCTGAAACGTTGAGTTCCAGCGTGTGGGGACGTCGCACAAAAGCCGGTGTTGTGGCACATGCAGGCGTTGCTGGAGAGATTTTAAGCTAGCAGCGGCTACTGTCGACTTGCGAAAGTGGGCGCACATGCGCCGCACTTTCACCAGTAGCTCTGGAACATTGGGGTAGCTCTTTAGGAAACGTTGCACCACTAGGTTGAAGACGTGGGCCAGGCATGGAACATGTTGGAGTCCGGCAAGCTCCAGAGCTGCTACCAGGTTCCGGCCGTTATCACAAACGACCATGCCTGGGCCCAGGTGCAGCGGCTCAAACCATATTGCCGTCTCATCGAGGAGGGCATCCCTCACCTCGGAGGCAGTGTGCTGTCTGTCCCCCAAGCTGATCAGCTTCAGCACAGCCTGCTGACGTCTACCAACGCCAGTGCTGCAACGTTTCCAACTCGTAGCTGGGGTCAATCTAACAGCGGAGGAGGAGGCGGTGGCGGAGGAGGAGGCGGTGGCGGAGGAGGAGGCGGTAGAGGAGGAGGAGGAGGGGGGTGTTCTTCTCGTGTCCCTGCCAGGAATGTTAGGCGGGGAGACGAGGTACACCGGGCCAGTTTGGGAAGCAGTCCCAGCCTCAACTACATTCACCCAGTGTGCCGTCAGTGAAATGTAGCGTCCCTGTCCGCATGCACTTGTCCACGCGTCGGTGGTCAAGTGGACCTTTGTGCAAAGCGCGGAACTAAGGGCCCGCCTGATGTTGAGTGACACGTGCTGGTGCAAGGCGGGGACGGCACACCGGGAGAAGTAGTGACGGCTAGGGACGGCATAGCGAGGTGCCGCAGTTGCCATCAGGTCCAGGAAGGCGGGAGTTTCAACAAGCCGGAACGCCAACATCTCCTGGGCCAGCAGTTTAGCGATGTTGGCGTTCAAGGCTTGCGCGTGTGGGTGGTTAGCAGTGTATTTCTGCCGCCGCTCCAATGTCTGAGAGATGGTGGGTTGTTGTAAAGAAACGCCTGATGGTGCCTTTGATGGTGCAGGAGAAGGAGATAAGACAGGACCAGGGGAGGATGAGGTAGAAGTCAACAAAGTGGCGGAGGCAGATGAAGTGGTGTCCTGGCTCGTCCTCTGGAGTGCATCGCCAGCACAGTCAGCAGTGGCAGTGGCAGAGGCAGAGGCAGTGGCAGTGGCGTGAACGGCAGGCGGCCTTTGTCCTGCCGTTGCTGCCTGCCACTGATTCCAGTGCTTGGATTCCAAATGACGGCGCATTGAAGTGGTGGACAGGTTGCTCTTCTCAGAGCCCCTAATCAATTTCGAGAGGCAAATTGTGCAGACAACACTATATCTGTCCTCGGCGCATTCCTTGAAAAAACTCCACACCTTCGAGAAACGTGCCCTCGAGGTGGGAGTTTTTCGGGGCTGGGTACGAACTGGAACATCTTGGGAGATTCCGGGTGTGGCCTGGCTTCGCCTAAGCTGCTGACCTCTGCCTCTGCCTCTAGCTACCCTTTTTGGTGCTGCACCTGCCTCAACATCCACACTACTTTCCCCGCTTGACATCCCCCCTGTCCAGGTCGGGTCAGTGTCCTCATCATCCACCACTTCCTCTTCCAACTCCTGTCTCATCTCCTCCTCCCGCACAATGCGCCGGTCAACTGGATGCCCTGACGGCAACTGCGTCACATCATCGTCGATGAGGGTGGGTTGCTGGTCATCCACCACCAAATCGAACGGAGATGGAGGAGACTCTAGTGTTTGAGCATCTGGACACAGATGCTCCTCTGTTAGGTTCGTGGAATCGTGACGTGGAGAGGCAGGTTGAGGGACAATGAAAGGAGCGGAGAACAGCTCTGGGGAGCAGGGACAGTTTGGGTTATTGTTCTGTAAAGCTTCGGAATTTTGGGAGGAAGGAAGACAAGACTGTTGGGTAATAGGAGGAGAGGAGGCAGAGTCTGACTGGCTGCTGGACAATGTGCTGTAAGCGTTCTCTGACAGCCATTGCAAGACCTGTTCCTGGTTCTCGGGCCTACTAAGGTTTGTACCCTGCAGTTTAGTTAATGTGGCAAGCAACCCTGGCACTGTGGAGTGGCGCAATGCTTGCTGCCCCACAGGAGTAGGCACGGGACGCCCTGTGGCTTCACTGCTACCTTGCTCCCCAGAACCATTCCCCCGACCTCGCCCACGGCCTCGTCCACGTCCCTTTCCGGGAGCCTTGCGCATTTTGAATTCCTAGTTAGAAATTGGCACTGTATACCAGTAGTAAAAATTGTGGGTGCACGTAACCCCAATATATTCTTTGAATTCCCAGTCAGAAACTGGCACTATATGGCAGTAGCAAGAAATGAGGGTATTTGTATTCCCAATATACTCTTTGAATTCCCAGTCAGACAATGGCACTGTATACCAGTAGTAAAAATTGTGGGTGCACGTAACCCCAATATATTCTTTGAATTCCCAGTCAGAAACTGGCACTATATGGCAGTAGCAAGAAATGAGGGTATTTGTATTCCCAATATACTCTTTGAATTCCCAGTCAGACAATGGCACTGTATACCAGTAGTAAAAATTGTGGGTGCACGTAACCCCAATATATTCTTTGAATTCCCAGTCAGAAACTGGCACTATATGGCAGTAGCAAGAAATGAGGGTATTTGTATTCCCAATATACTCTTTGAATTCCCAGTCAGACAATGGCACTGTATACCAGTAGTAAAAATTGTGGGTGCACGTAACCCCAATATATTCTTTGAATTCCCAGTCAGAAACTGGCACTATATGGCAGTAGCAAGAAATGAGGGTATTTGTATTCCCAATATACTCTTTGAATTCCCAGTCAGACAATGGCACTGTATACCAGTAGTAAAAATTGTGGGTGCACGTAACCCCAATATATTCTTTGAATTACCAGTCAGAAACTGGCACTATATGGCAGTAGCAAGAAATGAGGGTATTTGTATTCCCAATATACTCTTTGAATTCCCAGTCAGACAATGGCACTGTATACCAGTAGTAAAAATTGTGGGTGCACGTAACCCCAATATATTCTTTGAATTCCCAGTCAGAAACTGGCACTATATGGCAGTAGCAAGAAATGAGGGTATTTGTATTCCCAATATACTCTTTGAATTCCCAGTCAGACAATGGCACTGTATACCAGTAGTAAAAATTGTGGGTGCACGTAACCCCAATATATTCTTTGAATTCCCAGTCAGAAACTGGCACTATATGGCAGTAGCAAGAAATGAGGGTATTTGTATTCCCAATATACTCTTTGAATTCCCAGTCAGACAATGGCACTGTATACCAGTAGTAAAAATTGTGGGTGCACGTAACCCCAATATATTCTTTGAATTCCCAGTCAGAAACTGGCACTATATGGCAGTAGCAAGAAATGAGGGTATTTGTATTCCCAATATACTCTTTGAATTCCCAGTCAGACAATGGCACTGTATACCAGTAGTAAAAATTGTGGGTGCACGTAACCCCAATATATTCTTTGAATTCCCAGTCAGAAACTGGCACTATATGGCAGTAGCAAGAAATGAGGGTATTTGTATTCCCAATATACTCTTTGAATTCCCAGTCAGACAATGGCACTGTATACCAGTAGTAAAAATTGTGGGTGCACGTAACCCCAATATATTCTTTGAATTACCAGTCAGAAACTGGCACTATATGGCAGTAGCAAGAAATGAGGGTATTTGTATTCCCAATATACTCTTTGAATTCCCAGTCAGACAATGGCACTGTATACCAGTAGTAAAAATTGTGGGTGCACGTAACCCCAATATATTCTTTGAATTCCCAGTCAGAAACTGGCACTATATGGCAGTAGCAAGAAATGAGGGTATTTGTATTCCCAATATACTCTTTGAATTCCCAGTCAGACAATGGCACTGTATACCAGTAGTAAAAATTGTGGGTGCACGTAACCCCAATATATTCTTTGAATTACCAGTCAGAAACTGGCACTATATGGCAGTAGCAAGAAATGAGGGTATTTATAACCCCAATATATTCTTTGAATTCCCAGTCAGACAATGGCACTGTATACCAGTAGTAAAAATTGTGGGTGCACGTAACCCCAATATATTCTTTGAATTCCCAGTCAGAAACTGGCACTATATGGCAGTAGCAAGAAATGAGGGTATTTGTATTCCCAATATACTCTTTGAATTCCCAGTCAGACAATGGCACTGTATACCAGTAGTAAAAATTGTGGGTGCACGTAACCCCAATATATTCTTTGAATTACCAGTCAGAAACTGGCACTATATGGCAGTAGCAAGAAATGAGGGTATTTGTATTCCCAATATACTCTTTGAATTCCCAGTCAGACAATGGCACTGTATACCAGTAGTAAAAATTGTGGGTGCACGTAACCCCAATATATTCTTTGAATTCCCAGTCAGAAACTGGCACTATATGGCAGTAGCAAGAAATGAGGGTATTTGTATTCCCAATATACTCTTTGAATTCCCAGTCAGACAATGGCACTGTATACCAGTAGTAAAAATTGTGGGTGCACGTAACCCCAATATATTCTTTGAATTCCCAGTCAGAAACTGGCACTATATGGCAGTAGCAAGAAATGAGGGTATTTGTATTCCCAATATACTCTTTGAATTCCCAGTCAGACAATGGCACTGTATACCAGTAGTAAAAATTGTGGGTGCACGTAACCCCAATATATTCTTTGAATTCCCAGTCAGAAACTGGCACTATATGGCAGTAGCAAGAAATGAGGGTATTTGTATTCCCAATATACTCTTTGAATTCCCAGTCAGACAATGGCACTGTATACCAGTAGTAAAAATTGTGGGTGCACGTAACCCCAATATATTCTTTGAATTCCCAGTCAGACACTGGCACTATATGGCAGTAGCAAGAAATGAGGGTATTTGTATTCCCAATATATTCTTTGAATTCCCAGTCAGACAATGGCACTGTATACCAGTAGTAAAAATTGTGGGTGCACGTAACCCCAATATATTCTTTGAATTACCAGTCAGAAACTGGCACTATATGGCAGTAGCAAGAAATGAGGGTATTTGTATTCCCAATATATTCTTTGAATTCCCAGTCAGACAATGGCACTGTATACCAGTAGTAAAAATTGTGGGTGTATATAGCCCCAATTCTATTGCTAGGGGACTTGCAGGGTATTTCTGGGGTGAAGGTGGGGGGGCACACCGTTGGAACGGGTATCGGGGTATATATCGGGTATACGGGAATACACTGACAGTGTATTCCATTCAGGATCCTGGGAAAGCTGGGTTGCGGCGATTGAGCCCGTCAGTGCCACGTTACACTGACAAGCTTCTCCCTGGAATTTAGCTCTTACAAGAGCTGTTGGTTGTCTTCTCCTTCCTATCCTAGCCTGTCCCTGCCTACCCAGAATCTAAGCCCTAGCTAGCTGGACGGAAACCTCCGTCCTCGGTGAATTGCAAGCTCAGAATGACGCGAAGCTGGGCGTCGCTGTTCTTTTAAATTAGAGGTCACATGTTTTCGGCAGCCAATGGGTTTTGCCTACTTTTTTCAACGTCACCGGTGTCGTAGTTCCTGTCCCACCTACCCTGCGCTGTTATTGGAGCAAAAAAGGCGCCAGGGAAGGTGGGAGGGGAATCGAGTAATGGCGCACTTTACCACGCGGTGTTCGATTTGATTCGAACATGCCGAACAGCCTAATATCCGATCGAACATGAGTTCGATAGAACACTGTTCGCTCATCTCTATTCAAAATGAGTTGGGTGTGAGAAGCAGGACAAACAAGTGGAGGAAACAGGACTCACAGGCTTCTCTATGGGTGGTGGTGGGGGGGGAGCAGGACTCACAGGCTTTCTCTATGAGTGGGGGGAGAGGAGCAGGACTCACAGGCTTCTCTATGAGTGGGGGGAGAGGAGCAGGACTCACAGGCTTTCTCTATGAGTGGGGGGAGAGGAGCAGGACTCACAGGCTTCTCTATGAGTGGGGGGGAGCAGGACTCACAGGCTTCTCTATGAGTGGTGGTGGGGGGGAGCAAGACTCACAGGATTCTCTATAAGTGGGAGGAACCAGGACACACAGTCTTTATCTATAAGTAGATGAGGAAGCAGGACTCACAGGGTCATTCTATGACTGGTGGGGGAAGCAGGACTCACAGGCTTCTCTATGAGTGGTGGGGGAAGCAGGGCTCACAGGCTTCTCTATGAGTGGTGGGGGAAGCAGGGCTCACAGGGTCTTTCTATGACTGGTGGGGAAAGCAGGACTCACAGGCTTTATCTATATGTAGATGAGGAAGCAGGACTCACAGGGTCTTTCTATATGAGTGGGGGGGAAGCAGGACTCACAGTCTCTCTCTATGAATAGATGGGGAAGCAGGACTCACAGTCTCTCTCTATGAATAGATGGGGAAGCAGGACTCAAAGGCATTCTCTATGAGCGGTAGAGGAAGCAGAACTCACAGACTTTCTCTATTATTGGGGGGGAAGCAGGACTCACAGGCTTCTCTATGAGTGGGGGGAAGCTGGACGCACAGGCTTTCGATGAGTGGTGGTATTGTATGAGTGGTGGTATTGTAATATGTGCACTACATACCGTATATCCCCTGTATATCCATGTAAAATGTGCTCTGCATGTCCCCTGTATATCATGTAACATGTGTTCTCTACATCACCTGTATAGCATGTAACATGTGCTCTGTATATTGGGATATGACTAAACCACCATGTCCGGTGTACTCTGCTATGTTCCCTACCAGTAACGGAGAAACATTTCATTTCCATCATGAATTCAGTCAATACTCACATTGTCAGTGATGATGCTCGAGTAATAACAATCGCCAGGACGATCACAGTAAAGAGAAGGGACATAAGAGATACCTGTAGGGAGCGAGACAATCACCCTATTAATGTACTTGGATTGTTTACAGTGAATTGTATTTCTGGATGAGAATTCCTAAAGTATTGGCATAAAGTCCATTAATAGCAAATCATTGCATAGAAGACAATCTCCATCTTGGACAAATTCCTTTTCGTAACAAGGCTCCTCCATTGATATACTATGTGATCTTCTAGCAATAAGATTCACTCTGTACAAATGTATTGCATGTTTCACCTGGGCCATTACTTAAGACAATCCGTTACCCTAATGGATGAGCCACAGACTCCACTATCTACAATGAGGGGATTTGGGGTGGCCAAAACTTGGAACATTGTATGGCGGCTGAGCTTGGTAGTACAACTCAGTCCCTTTGCCTACGAAAAGGAAGCAGTGCTCGACGAGCGCCACAATCACTGCCAGGGAGTTCATATCAGAACTATTCATAAAGAGTAAAATACACATCAGAAAGCAAAGTTTAATTTCCTGCTCACCTTTCCTAGTCTTTGCATGTTCCGGTATAACGCTATAGGAAGAGTGATCGCCACTGTTGTGCTCAAGATGGCGAAACGACGGTCAGCTAGTAGAGTTCCTGTAGTAACTGCGTGCAAGGAAAGTTCAGAACAAGCTTATAATATGTAACAGGGGTTAGTTATCTTTATCCTACTGTAAGCCGATGGCTGGTCAGGTAATGGAGGGGTATACGTCTCACCCAGACTACTAAGGTGGGTGAGATGAGAACATTCCAGAAGGAATGTTTGTTCTCAGCAGACAACTTTCGTCTGCTGAGCATTTTGGTAAATGCTCAGTACTGGGCTGGATTTTTAGGAATGGCAGGTAGGTTGGTAGTGGGACCAGTCATTCCACCCCCCCTCCAGTCCACACTTTGGGGATGTTCCGGCAGCGACTCAGCTGCAGAGAGTCTGCTCATCAAGAGAGCTTAAGAAGTTGCTCCAGCAGCAACACCTGGGCAGAGCCTGGCTGGAGAGCTGACAGAGAGGTCATATTTTTGAAGCTGTGTCCTGAATGATTCTACTGGCTTTTGGATTTCTACTATTCTAGGTGAGGTAACCTATTCTATGTTTAGTTAGAGCCTAGCCGGGCAGGGATTTATTTTTTGTATTTTGTTGCTGCACTACCTTTTTGATTGAAAATAAACTCTACCTTTGTTTTGGACTAAAGAAACTGGACTTTTGTGTGCCACCCCACCGAGCAACCCCAGACCCTGACAGTTAATATCTATCTATCTATCTATCTATCTATCTATCTATCTATCTATCTATCTATCTATCATCTATCTATCTATGCGGCACCTATAAGGACATTCACATACATGGCAGCTATTATGTCATTACAAGAAAAGTATGACACTACACAAGGAAACTCACCTCCAGGGATTCTTTGAAATATTTTTGGCAAAATGTCTCCTGTGATGATATTGTAGCTGATCATTGCTGGAAAATATTGAAGCCTGGAGATAAGATATAACTTCACCATAAATCACTGCAGACTGTCAGTCCAAGACTTTTAACGGGACTGATGTGAATTTTTCCACTAGGGAATGTCACATACATAGTTAGTGTGCACATATATAGTTAATGCAATATTTAAGTATATACAGTAGTTATAGAGATCACCTATAAAGTTAGTGAGCACATACACTGTATAGTTATTAGTGAGTATGGACATATACAGTATAGACGGTGCACATAATTATTTAGTAAGAGGATTCTTCTTCTGAGGGGCTGAAGTATTACTGTAAACAATCAGCTCAACAACCCCATAAGGATGCGACCACATTAACCAGGACAGCTAAGGAGTTAAAAGGGGGTGTCCCCTTATTGTGGACAGGTTATCAGGAGGACACTACATGTATGAGAAGATAACCTGACCACAATAAGGACATCATGGCTGGTTATCAGGAGGACACTACATGTATGAGAAGATAACCCGACCACAATAAGGACATCATGGCTGGTTATCAGGAAGACACTACATGTATGAGAAGATAACCCGACCACAATAAGGACATCATGGCTGGTTATCAGGAGAACACTACATGTATGAGAAGATAACCTGACCACAATAAGTTCATCATGGCTGGTTATCAGGAGGACACTACATGTATGAGAAGATAACCTGACCACAATAAGGACATCATGTCTGGTTATCAGGAAGACACTAAATGTATGAGAAGATAACCTGACCACAGTAAGGACATCATGGCTGGTTATCAGGAGGACACTACATGTATGAGAAGATAACCCGACCACAATAAGGACATCATGGCTGGTTATCAGGAAGACACTACATGTATGAGAAGATAACCCGACCACAATAAGGACATCATGGCTGGTTATCAGGATAGGACACTACATGTATGAGAAGATAACCTGACCACAATAAGGACATCATGGCTGGTTATCAGGAGGACACTACATGTATGAGAAGATAACCTGACCACAATAAGGACATCATGGCTGGTTATCAGGAGGACACTACATGAATGAGAAGATAACCTGACCACAATAAGGACATCATGGCTGGTTATCAGGAGGACATTACATGTATGAGAAGATAACCTGATCACAATAAGGACATCATGGCTGGTTATCAGGAGGACACTACATGTATGAGAAGATAACCTGACCACAATAAGGACATCATGGCTGGTTATCAGGAGGACACTACATGTATGAGAAGATAACCCGACCACAATAAGGACATCATGGCTGGTTATCAGGAAGACACTACATGTATGAGAAGATAACCCGACCACAATAAGGACATCATGGCTGGTTATCAGGAGAACACTACATGTATGAGAAGATAACCTGACCACAATAAGTTCATCATGGCTGGTTATCAGGAGGACACTACATGAATGAGAAGATAACCTGACCACAATAAGGACATCATGGCTGGTTATCAGGAGGACATTACATGTATGAGAAGATAACCTGATCACAATAAGGACATCATGGCTGGTTATCAGGAGGACACTACATGTATGAGAAGATAACCCGACCACAATAAGGACATCATGGCTGGTTATCAGGAGGACACTACATGTATGAGAAGATAACCTGACCACAATAAGGACATCATGGCTGGTTATCAGGAGGACACTACATGTATGAGAAGATAACCTGACCACAATAAGGACATCATGGCTGGTTATCAGGAGGACACTACATGTATGAGAAGATAACCCGACCACAATAAGGACATCATGGCTGGTTATCAGGAAGACACTACATGTATGAGAAGATAACCCGACCACAATAAGGACATCATGGCTGGTTATCAGGAGAACACTACATGTATGAGAAGATAACCTGACCACAATAAGTTCATCATGGCTGGTTATCAGGAGGACACTACATGAATGAGAAGATAACCTGACCACAATAAGGACATCATGGCTGGTTATCAGGAGGACATTACATGTATGAGAAGATAACCTGATCACAATAAGGACATCATGGCTGGTTATCAGGAGGACACTACATGTATGAGAAGATAACCCGACCACAATAAGGACATCATGGCTGGTTATCAGGAGGACACTACATGTATGAGAAGATAACCTGACCACAATAAGGACATCATGGCTGGTTATCAGGAGGACACTACATGTATGAGAAGATAACCTGACCACAATAAGGACATCATGGCTGGTTATCAGGAGGAGACGCTACATGTATGAGAGGGCAACCTGACCACAATAAGGGCATTGATTTCTCAGGAAAGGTGGGGGCTAGAGAAAAAAATCCAACTGTGCCAGAGAGGCTATTAATTATGTAAATAAATGGAGCTGGTGCAGGTGGTGAAAGATTGTTAAGAATGATATGAAGAGAAGTGCTGAAGATTTCCTGCAAACTAAGAATTATAAGTATCATTAATATGAGTAGCCATTGGTGCAGCCTTCATGTCCTCCAGTAAGAAGAATCATACCAGCAAAGGGATATAAGAACTGCAGCGCTGATACCAGGAGATATCCAGGATAGCCAAATGTCCTGCTGACAAGTGCTTGGTACGAGCTTGTGCCAGACATGTCGCCTCCTCTGATCAGCAGAATCATGGAATAATCTGTAAAACACACACATATATATACATACATATTTATACATTAATAGACTGCACCTGCAGGAAGGACTCAGTGTCGTCACCGTTAACTACAATATATCACTATAGGGCTTTCCATAGGTCCATGTGATTTGTCACCATATTATCAAATTTATGTTTAATTTTCCATGTCACTATATTTTTTAAAAAAAGTAATAAATCCTGCAATTTTCACTCTGGTCACTAACCCTAATAATAGGCTGACACTTACCAATCCTGTAAATGTTTTTCTTTGCAGCAGTCACATCATTGCCTATGATCACGAGACTGTTATAAAGCAGATGACTAAATGCTATTAGTGGGGTGCAGAGGAATCAGATGTACCTGCACTCTGGTGTCTGAGGAGGTCACATAAGCCCATCGGCCACATAGGAAGCCACCAGTATTATAAATGGCACATAGTGGCAGGGGGTCTTGTTACATATTCTGCATTGTGATTTAGGAGTTTCAGTCTACCCCTCTTCTTTATATAGGCACATGGTAATATGGCACCCATAGACTTCTGCGGGCCACACCAAACCTTTGTATGTTGCAGGAATATCACAGAGCCAGGCAGTTTATCCCATGGGTCCATACAGAATCCAAAGCCTACTCCATGGTATGTCTTATTGTAGAGGACCATAGGGTGTCTTCGACTGACAGTATACACCCATTAGGACATGGTAATCCCATAACGAACCTTGTAGGCTGTCACATTCCTTGTTTTCTTTCCAGACACATTACTATTTTTTGCATAATTTTTTTTGCCTTTTACCCCCAGACTCAGGATTCGTTAATTAAACCCCTATCATCAGTAGAACTTTTTTTGCTGCAGTCCCATCGTCTCCTCTACTTGCACCCCGAGGGCCTACAGATGGAAAGGAAGCTGCGATGGGTTCCTCTAACTCTTTTATGGCAGGATAATTTCTCTGAGAGATGTTTGCGCCGCACACGACAGAGCAACATCGCCCCAGAGCAGAATTTAGGTAGGAGATAAGCAGCAGGCGGCGTCCATATATCTCATCTAATACGGGGAAGCTGACAGCATGGCGACCAGGAGGAATAGCAGCAGAGCGTGCCGAGGGTTCTCATTGCTGTGTGTGGTAGTTCGTGCTGGGAATAAGCCGTATATATGACTGCGATCCGGTTTTACAGGGCCATTGTATGGGATGCTTGGTGCAAATCAGACCGGAGAGGGCCAGACAAGTGGTGGAGCCAGTAAGAGGGGGGTTACTATATGCATGGAATGTCTTGCTACATAGACCCACACCAGTGCGCTGTGATCAAGTTTCCTGCAGCACCCCCACAGGGGATATGAAAAACTACAACAATCATTGGGTTGTTGTGTGCTGGTTCTTCCATAGAGATGAACTGATCCACAACTGGAATTCAACCCGAATTTTTGGAGGTACGGAGACATAAACACTGCTATTAACCTTCCCTCACCTATCCTGGACCCCATTTAGTTGTCTACCCTGTTGGCGGGAGTGAACGTGGTATAGGTTGAAGAATATTTCAGACTGTGACCCCTACCCATCTATCTGCTACGTGTGCCCTAATATGAGTTTACTGAAGGGGTCACAGGCTAGATATGTGATAAAATATTCCTACTATATAGCCATTATGTATATGAATTACATGAAATTTCACCTACCTGTGACATAGGCCACACCAAACAATAGCAAGATCCCCAATGGCAGTCCAGCCAGTCTCATGGAGTAAGGCAGCCCTAATAATATACAATGCATAGATGTAAGTAAGCTCATACTATACGTACAGCACAGGGGCCTGATAAAGACAGCAATGAACCAGGGCTTGGATAAACCCTGTAAGTCAGGGGTAGGGAACCTTTGGCTCTCCAGCTGCTGTGAAACTACAACTCCCATCATGCTCCAATCACTTCCATGGGAGTTCCAAGAACAGCACAGCAAGTATGCATGCTGGGAGTTGTAGTTTTGCAACAGCTGGAGAGCCGTACGTTCCCTACCACTGCTGTAAGTAGTATGAGCCTGAATCCATGTATAGGTCTACAACAGGCAGCTATAGAGCGCTGGTCATGGAGATGGAGGATATGTAATGCCCAAAATGTGGAGATGAATTAGTCATCAGGCGCCCTGACAAACTTCATGAAAATATTGGTAATCCAGCACTGTCCTGTCAGGAGACCTCTGCCCAAAACAAGTGACCTGCAGTAGTCTCCAATCCAGGTCATCCTATTTCCAGCAAAAAATATCATGCTCCAACAATGGAAATTATTTATTGGAGACATTCAGGAGGCGCCAGCCATGTCCACCATGTTCCATCTATACAGGTTAGGTTCGCACCAGCACTTGGACTCCGTTTGGAGATTTAATCCCCAAATTCACTTGAAAATTCACAGGAAGAAGAACAAAAACCCAAGAGCCGGTGCGGACCTAGAGTAAGTCACGTTTAGATCTCCTTCTCCTTCTCTCTCCAGGTCTAGAAAGTCTAGTCTAGTCCATAAAGACTCAATTACTACATTTTAGGGAGATGAATCATTTTGTAGGTGAATGATATAGGAATACAGGATATGCATTGAACTGCGGCAGGTTCGCTTACCTATCATTCCTGTACCTAGGATGGCATTGATCAGGTTAAACCCTGCCCAGAAGACATTACTGGAGAACTTTCCATCCTCCTCATCCTCCTCAATAAGTAGCTGCCCATCGTCTACATCGACCTGCCGAGGAAAACGATAGAAAATGCTATTTATACCAGAATACTTACTTTGTATGTAAAATCCTTCTCATATATTTAGCACCATGGGATGAACAGCATTATATAAATGAACAGATCTATGACATGAATGGCGCTATATAATAACTAATACTAATAATGTACACCCGCATGGAATGATGAAGTGCTATACAAATAAATAAGTAATAACAATACTTCATATGTACTGCATATACTGTATCCGCGTAATGTAACAATGATTATAGCCCTCGTATTCTTCATCCTCATCTGATATATACCTGTTCCTCACAGCGGTTTAGTGTCCATGGATTCGTCCTTCTTGAGGCTTCCTTGTCCCCGCTATTCTCCTCTGTTTTCAGCATGATGTCCTGTTCGCCCTTATCATACTTTGTCTCTGTGATTCAGCATAGAGTGATAGTGATGAGCGGACTGGACCGTCCTATATACTTTGCCTTAAAGGCAATGACTAAAAGCATATGGTGTCCAATAAGAAGACTGAATGACGGTCATAAAATTCAGCAGGAAATTATTACCGAGCTGAGATTATTGATAACAAGTAACTTAATAAACAGACAGGGGAACGTAAAGACATTAGGGGCTATGTAATCTCATCAGACGTGCCTCACCACAGTCACCAATGAGGCCCTACTATTAGGACATGAAATAAGGACATGAAGAGCTAGCAGAGCTGAGTAGGTCAGTGCACCGGCGCCAGATCTGTCACTGTGCATGATGTCTTGTGGTATTACATAGGGCTGTCCGTAAATATACTAAGTATTACATTGCAAACTCCACCTTGCTACAGCTGTGTTTGGCTGGGCCGTGATGAGGCATAATAATGTGTGTAGGGGCCACTATGTGGCATTATACTGTGTGGAGGGGCCGCCTGGCATTATAATGTGTAGAGGGGCCACTATATGGCATTATACTGCGTGGAGGGTCCACTACAGTGTTGGCCAAAAGTATTGGCCCCCCTGCAATTCTGTCAGATAATACTCGTTGTCTTCCAGATAATGATTACAAGCACAAATTCTTTGGTATTAATATCTTCATTTATTTTGCTTGCAATGAAAAAACACAAAAGAGAATGGAAAAAAAAGTCAAATCATTGATCATTTTACACAAAACTCCAAAAATGGGCCGGACAAAAGTATTGGCGCCCTCAGCCTAATACTTGGTAGCACAACCTTTAGACACAATAACTGCGCACAACCGCTTCCGGTAACCAGCAATGAGTTTCTTACAAGGCTCTGCTGGAATTTTAGACCATTCTCCTTTGGCAAACTGCTCCAGGTCCCCCCTGAGATGTGAAGGGGGCCTTCTCCAAACTGCCATCAAGAGACCTCTCCTCCCCCACAGGTGTTCTATGGGATTCAGGGCTGACTCATTGCTGCCACTTTACAAGTCTCCAGTGCTTTCTCTCACCACCATTTTCTAGTGCTTTTTGAAGTGTGTTTTGGGTCATTGTCCTGCTGGAAGACCCATGACCTCTGAGGGAGACCCAGCTTTCTCACACTGGGCCCTACATTATGCTGCACAATGTGTTGGTAGTCTTCAGACTTCATAATACAATGCACACGGTCAAGCAGTCCAGTGCCAGAGGCAGCAAAGCAACCCCAAAACATCAGGGACCCTCCGCCATGTCTGACTGTAGGGACCGTGTTCTTTTCTTTGAAGGCCTCTTTTTTTTCCTGTAAACTCTATGTTGATGCCTTTTCCTACTTTTGTCTCATCTGACCAGAGAACATTCTTCCAAATTGTTTTTGGCTTTCTCAGATAAGTTTTGGCAAACTCCAGCCTGGCTTTTTTATGTCTCTGGGTAAGAAGTGGGGTCTTCCTGGGTCTCCTACCATACAGTCCCTTCTCATTCAGACGCTGACGGATAGTATGGGGTGACACTGTTGTACCCTCGGACTGCAGGGCAGCTTGAACTTGTTTGGATGTTAGTCCAGGTTCTTTATCCACCATCCGCACAATCTTGCGTTGAAATCTCTCGTCAATTTTTCTTTTCCGTCCACATCTAGGGAGCTTAGCCGCAGGGCCATGGGCTTTACACTTCTTGATGACAATGCGCACGGTAGACACAGGAACATTCAGGTCTTTGGAGATGGACTTGTAGCCTTGAGATTGCTCATGCTTCCTCACAATTTTGCTTCTCAAGTCCTCAGATAGTTCTTTGGTCTTCTTTCTTTTCTCCATGCTCAATGTGGTCACACAAGGAAACAGGACAGAGGTGGAGTCAACTTTAATCCATTTCAACTGGCTGCAAGTGTGATTTAGTTATTGCCACCACCTGTTAGGTGCCTCAGGTAAGTAACAGGTGCTGTTAATTACACAAATTAGAGAAGCATCACATGATTTTTCAAACAGTGCCAATACTTTTGTCCACCCCCTTTTTTATGTTTGCTGTGGAATTATATCCAATATGGCTTTTTGACAATTCTTTTTGTGGTTTTCCATTGAAGACAAATTAAATGAAGATAATAATACCAAAGAATTTGTGCTTGCAATCATTTTCTGGAAGAAAATGAGTATTATCTGACAGAATTGCAGGGGTGCCAATACTTTTGGCCAACACTGTGTGTGACATTATACTGTGTGTAGTGGCTGCTATGGAACATTATACTGTGAAGAGAAGCCGCTATGGGATATTATATTGTGTATAGAGGCCACTATGAGACATTATACTGTTTAGAGGGGCCGCTATGGGATATTATACTGTGTGAAAAGTCCATTATGGGACGTTATACTGAAAGGAGGGGCTGCTATGGGACATTATAATCTCCTGAGGCCACTTTGGGACATTACAGTATGTGTAAATGGGGTGTTATACTATTTGGAGTCCAGAAAAAGGGGTGCTATGCCAGAGGGGAGGCCCAAGTCAAATGTTTGCTATGGAGCCCAGTCTTTGATAGTGACGTCCCTGCCCCTATATGTATATATATATATATATATATATATATATATATATATATATATATATATATATATATGATGCACTGGAAGGTCAGGTGAGATCTTTGCTACAGAACTGGGTTGGAGACCCCACAGCTATTTTATATGACAATCCCCCACTATGGCTCTATAGATTTCTCCGGAGAACATAGGATTCTGTTATACGGCAACCATTTCAGACTCAGCGCACCCTGGAAAAAAAAATCCTTAAGGCACGTCCACAAAACTGTTTATTACCAAAAGACAAAAAGCATCTTAAGGATGTAGATAATGTTCCATGAAGACGTGCGGTCACATCCTAAACAGAGTGTGGCCCCGGTGGATTTTCTAGGCGCTCCTATTGGGAATCGCTGGTATACGATATTGTTGGACAATATATGTGTCTGTTTTGGTGCCGATCTGACAGATTGCATAGCCTAAGAATGATGGATACCCAGACATAAGTATATTACAATTCTTCCAGCACTAGAAGTCACTTCCCAGAACATTTGGTTGTTGACGGACAGATGATATTAGGCATGGACGAAATAACTGCTGGAAATGACCGTAATTCACTTACCTTGTGCTCTTTACCTCTCTAAGGTTTTTTCTATCAAATAATAAAAACAATGAATATTTGCTTCAGGGGTAAGTCATGAATTGTAATGTTTTTCGACGATGTCATAGCTTTGGGTCATTTGATCCATGGTTAGGACAGAATGTTCAGTTGTAATATATATGGTATACTAGCTTTTACCGGCGACTTCGTACGCGGAAACCCGACCCCCTGAGGGACCCACCTGGAGCGGTGCGCAGGCTCGTTCCTTTGCCTTGTGTCCACAGCGGGCCCTTCCTACACCTGTGGGTCCATGGACCCTCGGGGCCCACCTTGCGACCTGCTGGAACTGTTTACCTCCTCTCCCTCCTGGCGCCCGCCACTCCCCTTTCTCCCTACCCCCTTCCCCATGTGGTCACTCCTTCCTCCTACCCCGTGCCCCTTTCCCCCCTCACCCCATGCCCCCTTCTCCTGTGTTACCTACTCTGTGCCCCCTTCCCCCTTCTAGCGCTCGCCATCCCCCTTTGTCCCTACCCGCTTCCCCATGTGGTCACTCCTTCCTCTTACCCCATGCCCCCTTCCCTCGTCTTACCTACCCCGTTCCACCTTTTCCCCCCACCAAACCCTGCCAACCGTGTGTCCCCTTTCCCCCTACCAACCTGTGGACCCGTCGTCACCACACCCTGGGCTTCCCGTGCACCAACGTTCCGACTTGTAGTGTCCAGAGACAGCAGACACTGTGGGACAGCTGGCCGAAGTGGCGTTCCAGAGCGTGGCGCACGTGACCCCCTGACCGGCTGTGGTAGAGTACTGCGGTCCCGTGGTGAGGCCACACAGGTGGGGCAGCGTTTGGACTTGTCGCTGCCCCAGAGTAGAGGCCCTGGTGTGGACGGCGGCCGGACGATAACTCCACCCACATAGAGAAGCAGCACCCAATCAGGTGAGCTGCTGAAAGGTCTGGGATGACGTCATCCCAGGTCCTACAGCGTGCCAGTTCCTGCAGCGAATTGAACCGTGAGAAGCACCGGCCATGGGAGTGAATTGCGGTGGTGTATGGGAATTCCATGTAGCCTATCGTTCAATCCGGGACCCAAGGTATGTATGTGCGCATTTTCAGACAAATCCGTTTGCCCGTCTATGTGTGATTGAGGAACAAACATCCAAACACACATACTTTCACCTTTATAATATTAGTAGGAAAGTAACACTGTACACGCAGGCACCAACCCTAGGAGATGCTTACGGACTACTGCAAACCTGTAAGGAAATACCCATATTATTCCGCCTTCTGCCTTACTACTTAACCCCTTCCTGCCCCCTCCATTAACTCAATGGGCTAATGGTGCACTCCTCACTATTTTGTGTGCGCTGCTTTCCCCTGTGCACAATACCATTAGCTGGTTTAGGGTCTCCTGACAGATTAACCCTGTAATGTCACAGAATAAAAATGTCGGAATAATTTCCTTGTCCGTAAAACTCCTGGAGAGAGCGCTCCTATAAAGCCAATGCTGGAGACCAAGTACCTGGAGCTCTGTATTGGTGTCATATATTAGACAGTGGACACATATTTGGCATCACTATCACAGAAGAATTAGAGAGAGACAGATGCAAGCGCAGGCTGCTAGAACTACCACCCACCAAGCTAACCTTGTACCTACAGTGGACCTTTGTGTAAGATCTGCACCTCCATTAGTGCGGCCGAATGTCTGGTAAATGTATGTGTGATCTGTTCCTTGCCCCCACAAGTCTCCCATCTGGTTCAGGACGGCTGAAGACTGTTAGGAGAAGCCACAGAAAGAAACCACCATCCGGTACCCAGCAGGCCCCCCTAGCTCTGCACCAGCCCAGGAGGAGAACTGAAGCCACTGTGACTACTACTCCCAGTTTCTGAGATCTCTCCGACAGGTCCCTGTGATGGGAACAATCCCATCATTGACCAGGCAGCGTTCTAATCTAATGTGTATGGCCAGCTTTACAGGGAATAGTGGCTAAAGGTCCTTAGAGACTTGGGGGCCGATGTATTAAGTCTTAAGTGCACTGATATCCGACAGATTTTTCAGCTTCTTAACCATTGTGATGCATCTCAGGAGGATCCATGTATCAGAGCTGAAATCTAGCATGACGCCACTAGTGTGTATGATGAAGATACCAAAAAGTTGCAATTTATTGTGCAAAAGTTTTGTGCGCCATAGGACATAAAAACAGACAAAATCTGATTCTTTATAAACAGTTGTCCTCAGTTTCCATCTGCTTTCATATATTTTTAGCATCAGTGGTGTGTATCCATAAAACTGATCAGTTCAACTGCTGAACAAAATATGATGTGAACGGCCCCCAAGGCAAAGTAGCTGCAAAACTAATCTTCATTTAATGTAAAATCTTGTAATAGCTTCAAAAATGGCTTTTTAGATATTGTTATATCCCAAATGGACACAAGAGGGCGGCATTCCATTTGTTTTCACTATTGAACCCATAACAGAAGTATTATAATATCTTTAGGATATTACAGTTGTATGTTTAGTATGTTATAGTTGTATATTTTTACTATACTATCTATTCCGTCCGGGCACTGATATTCTATATGCATGTGCTAATATATGATATACATTTATTCTATCTACGGTATATAGTCGTTCCGTAGTAAGACACAGCCTAGAACCACGTCACCCGTCTACACGACAGGACATTGGGAACGATAACAGAAATGGGTGACTGGGAACAAGGAATCAGTAAATCAGATGAAGTGGTTATGTAAAAATACATAAAAGGCCCAAACATTCCCTGAATAGGAACACGAATGGAGCAAAAGGGCGTAAGCTCAGCCTGCCGCTCCTTGAAGAGGGGATAAATGGGCTCCTTAGGATCAAAGGGAACCGTAGAGGTCAGACCCAGGAGACAACTTCAAAACTGTAAAAGGGACTATGTTTAAAAAAAATAGATTCATCTCATAAATATTACAATTATCTGCTTGTAACAGCGCCCCCTGCTGGTCAAAATGTGTAGAATACAGTACAGCTTCTGCTGTATCCTCTGTGAAAGAAGACAAGGTATCATTTGGGCTGGACATGGGCTTTCCTTCTGCTTCAGAGAGAAGGCTCAGAATAGGCAGCAGCATTTGTAACAGTAAAAGGAAGATGTCCTGATACGGACCCTGCAGAACTGATGGGACCTCAACATCATGTGACTACTACAGCCTGTCCCTTGTGTTCAGCTGAGGTCAGTGATAGACTTCAGCAGTCAAGTGCTGTCAACAAGGCTTACCAGAGCAGCCTCTGTACATACCTCCCAAGCGTCATGAATTCCGGCGGGACATTCACGGATTAGGTGTCCTGTCCCAGTCAGCGGGATGTATGTCCCGGTTTCAACTCATCTGCGACCAGAGGACGCAGATGAGTTGAATACATAAGCGAGTAAAGCAGAAGCTGTCACAGCTCAGCACCTGCTACGCTCCAGCTAGTGGATGTGTAGGCGCGATGTAATGTCATCACATCGCGCCTACAACTCTGTGAGTGAGACTGCGGAGAGAGCTGCTGGGGAGTGTTGGAAGGTGAGTTTTTTTGTGTTAAACATTAAGGTGAAACATAATGAAAGGGGCCCATGAAGCTGGGGGCAGATGAAGTGGGGGGGGGGGGGAACGGCATGACACTGGGGGCAGAGATGGGGACATGAAACTGTGGGCAGAGATGGGGGGACATCAAACTGTGGGCAGAAATGGGGGGGCATGAAACTGGGGGCAGATGGAAGGGTGGCATGAAACTGGGGCAGAGATAGAGGGGGGACATGAAACTGTGGGCAAACATGGGGGACATGAAACTGAGGGCAGATGGAAGGGGGGAATGGCATGAAGCTGGGGGCAGATGAAGTGGGGGGGGGAAACGGCATGACACTGGAGGCAGAGATGGGGACATGAAACTGTGGGCAGAGATGGGGGGACATGAAACTGTGGGCAGAGATGGGGGGGCATGAAACTGTGGGCAGAGATGGGGGGGCATGAAACTGGGGGCAGATGGAAGGGTGGCATGAAACTGGGGCAGAGATAGAGGGGGGACATGAAACTGTGGGCAAACATGGGGGACATGAAACTGAGGGCAGATGGAAGGGGGGAACGGCATGAAACTGTGGGCAGAATTGGAGGGGGGACATGAAACTTGGGGAAGAGATGGGGGGGCATGAAACTGTGGGCAGAATTGGAGGGGGGACATGAAACTGTGGGCAGAGATGGGGGGGACATGAAACTGGGGGCAGATGGAAGGGTGACATGAAACTGAAGGCAGAGATGGGGGGACATGAAACTGGGGGAGAGATGGAGGGGGGCATATAATTTACGGGTGATTGTAGGAAGATTATACTATGTGGGGGCACATGAAAAATTAATGAGATTGGCCGGGTCAACATAAAAGTGGGCGGAGCTAAAGTTGCCGTGGCGCCCCACGTTTTGTCCCTCTTTCTGTTCTTTGGGAGGTATGTCTGTATACACAGACCAGCAACAACAACTGGAGGGAAAAAGAGAGGGGAGTCTAAGTTTATTATTTATTTTACAACTCCCCCCCCCCCCCCACAAGTTTTTGAGATCCTGTACAGCCCCGTTAAGCACTTCCTGTATTTCAGGTTCTTGCAGCTAATAGTGGAGAACGCTTACTGAAACTGTGAAAATATCCTTCGATCCATTAGTCATTTAGTCAGCGACGTATAATTACAGGCAGAGCGTCGAATAATCAATATGCTCCATTAGCTGATAATATATTCAAGTATAAGACGAGGATGAAATAATAACCTGTGCCAGAATATATAATGCAGCACCTTCTACAGCACCTTCTACAGCTCCTTCTGCAGCACCTTCTGCAGCTCCTCATATAGTACATGTTCAATCCCTCCTATAGGACTTTTGGGACAGCAATCTCTAGTGGTCCCATAGTTCTATCTGAGCTATCCCTGAGTATCGGAGGGGTCAGAGATGTCTGCGCCAAACTGTTTAGAGACTACCCCTTTAATAAGGTGAATGGTAACACCCAGATGTCAATTTATTCACAGATATTAATAATTTCATGGGGAATACAAGAATTTACTAAAGCATGTCAGGCATTGGTAATGTTGTTATTCTTAGCCTTTACTTAACGGGGGGAAGGGGGGGCGGTGGAGCGGATTTTGGCACCGAGCCGCATCACTCTCGGGTCAAAACCTGCCTGCCACGACTGTCGCGGTCACGGTCCCCCCCCCCCGGAGTCAGCTCAAAGGAATGGGCAGACTCCAGAGGTAGCTGCCGCCAAGCGGACGCCGCAGCTCACTGAGCGACAGAATCCGCCTGAAGAAAGGGCAGCCCGCCTCTACCGCTCATGGAAAAAAGCAGCCTGGCGGTCTCCATAGATCAACATTGTGAGGGGGCGGACTATGACGTGGATTACGCACCATAATCTGCCCCCTTTGTGCCCGTGTACACTCCTTTACCCTCACCATTATTGGGTGATATTTACTTGTACACCAGTTTTGGTATAAATGGTGGCAACTAAAACGAAATGCAGAAATGACAATGTGCGACACGTCTACGCTCAAATGTTTGACTTTTCTTGTTGCCCACCAAATTTAAAATGTGATAAGAAAAGTGAGCGTGGTCTCCAAGGGGGCGGAGTGTTAGTCAATTTATTTAGAAGAAAGCCTGGACATGGTAACGTTCTTGGTGCAAATCTAAATATACTCATAGTAGGAATAGAATTAACTTTACAATTCCCACGTCATCTGGGGCGCTGTGTGTGCTGTTCTCCCACAGAAGGGTTAGAAGACTCCTCGAGCCTATTTGGTTGTCTCTGCAAACGCTTTCATTTACTTGCCCATTGCAGGGAATTGCAGGTTATGGAAACGCAGCTTTTTTTGTTGCAGATTTTGCTGCGTTTTTTTTCATCCAAAGCCACACATAGCTACAAAAGAATGGGAAATATATAGGAAGCTTCATATACTTCCCACTTCTGCTCATTGCACTCCTGGCATCAGCTCATAAAACTGCAGCAAAATCTCCAACAAAAAAAACAGCCTTTCCCCATACGTCAAACAGCAGTGCAACAACTGGGGTATTCCTGCCCCTGCGAGCAATTAGGACAGGTGGAACTTTTACTTAATCAAAAGTGGAACCTCCCCTATAACAGGCCAACTGACCCCCTCCCCCCCGTGTTTTTTTCTGTCCTGCTGGGCAGGACAGGTGGCAGGGGAAGGTTGGGAGGGGGGGGCAGAGTTCCTCTCTCCCACTTTCCCTTTTTTTCCTTTTTTTTTTTTTTTCCTTTTATATTTTGTTGCTGTGGGTTGGGCGCCCCCCTCCCCAAGATTGGGGGGGGGGGGGAGAGCTCGACTGCAGCCTACCTGAAGCGTTGGAGGCGCGGGCAGGGACCCGCGCACTTCGGCGTTCGGCGCCGGCTTTCCCGGGCTCCTGTACGGAGCTTCGGAGTTCGGCACATGCGCAGGACGGGTTCACGCGCGTGCGCGCCGGGCCCGGCTGTGTTATGCGCTCCCGTGCCGCCGGGCATGCGCAGTAGCTCGCGCCTGTCCGACGGCTTTCTCTGCTCTCCCCGGCTCTTAGAAACTGAGCGGGGGGGAGTACTGGGACACGGTGAAGGGGCACGGAGCTCCCCCTTGGTGGGGGGGAGAGTATGAAGCCCCTGGGTCCCTCACCTTTACACCACCCACCCCCCCTCGGGAGGGGCGGGGTTTATTGTGCCCTCCCCCTCTGGGAGGTATATTAGTATGGCAGCTTCTGCCTGTCAGTCGCTGCTCAGGTGTTGCAGGGACTGGTTCAGGCTCTGAAGCTTGCTCAGCTTGGTGGTGTACAGAGTCTTCAACTCAGCATTTAAACTTTCTGGACTGGATGGTAAGGTATTTTTTTCTTGGTTTAGGGAAGTGATCTGTGTATCCCTGTCAGGTATGGGGGGAGATATTTTTATGAATTTGGTCTCTTTTTTAGATGGCTTCTTCATCCTCGTCGTCAAGTTCCGACGAGGGAAGACGCAGGAAATCCGCAGCGGTGCGCAGACACGCACCATGCAAGGATTGCAATATTCCGTTACCTGATGGATATGAAAATTCACGATGTCGTCAATGTAGGGCTCCACGGGCGGAAGAAACCCAGGTTCATGAGGTCATCTCCTGGGTGAAAGGTTTTGTGTCTATGCGTGAAATGAAGGACTCTATCGCCCATCTCACGAAGAGACCTCGTCTGGAGTCCACTTCCCGTCCGTTTCCTCTGAATGAGGAATTTCAGATTGTGGATGAAGTCTCTTCAGATGAAGAGTCGGTGGATACGGGTCCGTCTTTTCCCTTGGAGAAAATGCCAAGGCTGATGAAAATGGTGCGTCCAGAGCGTGACGGGGACCCGGACCAGAAGGGACAGAGGTCCTTCAAGGTGAAGCCGGCAGTGGCAAGAAACATGGAGGCAGAGTGGAAGCGCCCGGAGAGGTCGTTTCAACTCTCCAAGAAGTTTCGGACCCTCTTTCCGGTGGAGGAGGACCAGTTTGATCGCTGGGGTCCGCCCCCGAGGGTCGATATGGCCGTTTCGAAGCTGTCGAAACGAACAGTGGTGCCATCGGCAGATGGCTCTAATCTACAGGATGCGATGGATCGGCGTACGGAGGTAAGTGGCCACCTTAAGGTGGGGAGACAAGATCTCAGGAGAACATACCTAATCCCTTCTCTTTTATCAGGGTTCCCTACGTCGAATTTATACTTCAGCAGCTGCGCAGGCCTCCGTGGGAATTTCAGCGACCGAGGTTGTCCAATTTTTGAAAGGCAATGTTTCAGCCCTTCGGAGGAATATTGATGCGGGGGTCCCACGCGATGAATTGCTGGCGTTTCTGTCGTCCACTTCGTTGGCGGTGGACTACCTGGCGGAAGCGGCATCATATCAAGTGAAGATCGCGGCGAGGGCTATGGCATTAGCCACAGCGGCTAGACGGCCCCTTTGGTTGAAGCCCTGGAGGGCTGACAATACATCGAAGTACAACCTTTGCGCTCTCCCCTTCGAGCCTGGTAAGCTCTTTGGTAAGGAGCTGGATGCCATTATGGAGGGGTTAGCCGACAGTAAGGGGAAGAATCTTCCCCAAGGAGCTCTGGGTAGAGCAGGCCCTTCATTTCGGGGTCGAGGATTTAGACCCTTCCCCTCTAGGGGAACATATCAAAGGCGCCCCGGGGCCCGGGGCAGAGGCTTTGGTCGGCGTCTCACCCGTGAGGCAGAGAAGAAGCCAAGTTTCTGACATTCAATCCTCCCCTCCTCTACCGCCCATTCCCATTTCCCCAATTCCGGTAGGAGGGCGTTTGTCTCTTTTTCTCCCAGCTTGGGTTCACTGTATTCAGGATCCGTGGGTTCTGCAGCTGGTAGCTGCAGGATTCAGAATAAAGTTTATTTCGAAACCCCCCGACAAATTTGTCAGAACCCGTGTTTTATTGGATCTCAAACAAATTCTCCTAGAGAGGGCCGTCCAGGAGTACCTGGACAAGGGCGCCCTAGAACCGGTGCCTCAGGTAGAGCAGTCAAGCGGCGTGTATTCTCCAGTTTTTTTGGTACCAAAAAACTCAGGGGGCTGGAGAATGGTGGTGGATCTAAGAGGTCTCAATCGTTACATTGTCAGGACTCATTTCCGAATGGAAACTATCAGGTCAGTATTGCCGTTCCTGCAGCACGGAGACATGTTCGTCACGTTAGATCTGAGAGATGCATATCTACACGTCCCAATATTTCCACCGCACAGGAGGTTTTTGAGAATTGCGGTTGTGTTGAATGGTACGCTGCGCCATTTGCAATTCACAGCCCTGCCGTTTGGGATTTCTTCGGCCCCCCACACCTTTACAAAGGTTGTGGCTCCGGTCGTTGCGGCTCTTCAGCTCCAGGGTATCTTCATAGTACCCTACCTGGACGACTGGCTGTTCAAAGCCCAGTCAGCAGAGGTCCTCACTGCCCACCTAAACACCACCATCGCCTTCCTAGGCGAACTGGGTTGGCTCATAAATTGGCAAAAATCCGTGGTTATTCCGTCCACTCGGATCCAATTCCTAGGATTCATCCTGGATTCCCTCAAGATGCGAGTTTTCCTACCTCCCGGGCGGGAGGAGAAGATTCGCCGGGCAGTACATCACTTAGCAGTGACACGGAGAGTTCAGGTGAGAACATCCATGAGGGTCCTGGGATTGATGGCGGCAGCTGCAGATGCAGTGCCATGGGCACTATGGCACATGCGGCCATTACAGTGCGAGACTCTCAGGTTATGGAACCGCAGCCAGACGGGGCTGCAAAGACTCATCCAGTTGTCTGTCGAAACCCGTCGGTCACTACGGTGGTGGTCCCATCTGAAGAACGGGAAGTCCACGGTCCAGCCTGTCTGGACCCTGTTGACGACAGATGCCTCCCTCTATGGATGGGGAGCGCATCTGGGGGAGACCCTAACAAGCGGAACATGGGGGCCGGAGGAGAGGTCCCAGTCATCAAATTGGCGCGAATTGTGCGCAATCCTCAAGGCACTACGTTATTTCACCCAAACGCTCCGCGGCAAGGCAGTCAGGGTCAGGACAGACAATGTCACGGCGGTCCTGTATCTGAACAAACAAGGAGGGACGAGGTCCCCATCTCTGCTCAGGTTAGTAGGCCAGATCTTCACCTGGGCGGAAGGCAACGTAAGTCATCTCACGGCGGTGCACATAAGAGGACATCTAAACACGTTGGCGGATCAGCTAAGCAGAGGCCTGACTGTGGCGGGCGAATGGTCGCTGAACCAGGAAGTTTTCCTTCAACTTACCCAGATGTGGGGTCTCCCCGAGGTGGACCTGATGGCCACCCAGTACAATGCCAAGGTGGAGAGGTTTTGTTCCCTCTACCAGGAGGACAACCCCTTGGCAGTGGATGCCCTATCAATACCTTGGAAGTTCAGGCTGGCATACATCTTCCCTCCACTTCCCATGGTTTCGAAGGTATTGGCCAAGATCAGACAAGACCAGGTATCGGTCATTGCGATCATACCATTCTGGCCAAAGAGGGCATGGTTTACCCACCTCATGCAGATGAGTCGAGGGAACTATTGGAGACTTCCGCTTCTTCACAACCTGGTAACCCAGAACAATCGGCTATGCCAGGACCTGGAGACGTTCAACCTGACAGCCTGGAGGTTGACCGCGCCTTATATGGACACGGAGGACTATCCCAAGCCGTTCGAGCGACCTTAGCTTGTTCTAGGGCACTATCAACTAACAGAGCTTATGTAAGGATTGGTAGAATCTACCAACAATGGTGCGAGGAGAACCGGCGATCCGGTTCGGAGATTGAGTCGGTGTTGGAGTTTATGCAGAATGGCCTGGACAAGGGGCTTGCTCCGGCGACGCTAAGAGTACACATGGCAGCATTGTCTGCGGTCCTGGGGATCAGGTTGTCCCAGAATCCCTTGGTGAGTCAATTCTTGAAAGGAGCCTCTAGGCTCCGCCCCTCTGTTCACAGCCCGGTCCCTCAATGGGATCTGGGTACGGTACTACAGGGACTTTGTGAGCCCCCCTTTGAGCCGCTGCAGGAGACAGATTTGAAATGGGTATCTTATAAGGTGGCATTTTTGTTGGCGGTTACCTCAGCAAAACGAGCTGGGGAGCTGCAGGCTTTGGCTGCTACAGAGCCTTACTTATTATTTTTCCCAGACAGGGTCCAGTTGAGGTACCTGCCGGGGTTCCTACCCAAGGTGCCCTCTGGGCAGAATATAAACCACGTTATCTCACTGCCCACCTTCTTTCCTTCCCCAGTGAGCCGGGAGGAGGAAAGGTGGCATACCCTGGACCTAAGGAGATGTCTAAGTATCTACCTGGAACGGACTAGCGCGTTCAGGAGGACCGAGAACCTGTTTGTGAATGCGTCAGGTAGGAATAGAGGGGAGAAAGTATCCAAGGGTACCCTTTCACGTTGGATCAAGGGGGCCATTTTTCAGGCCTTCCAGAATCAGGGACTGCCACCTCCAGACTTCGTCCGGGCACATTCCACCCGTGCGGTGGCCACCTCCTGTGCGGAGAGACAGTCCGTCTCTTTGGATCAAATCTGCTCAGCGGCAACATGGAGTTTGCACTTGACATTCGTAAGACATTACAGATTGGAGCGGTTCGCGGCAGAGGCAGTGGCTTTTGGCCACTCAGTCCTTTCATCAGTCTGCCAGGAAGTCCCACCCTAGGGGGGATTTACTTGCTACCTGCCCAGTTGTTGCGCTGCTGTTTGACGTATGGGGAATGGAAGATTATGTAGATAATCTGTTTTCCCATAGTCCAAACAGCAGCGCAAGCTTCCCTCCCTTCCTGTTCTGAAGATATTTTCGGAATATTATACTTTATAATTACGCGGGGGGGAGGGGGTCAGTTGGCCTCTTATAGGGGAGGTTCCACTTTTGATTAAGTAAAAGTTCCACCTGTCCTAATTGCTCGCAGGGGCAGGAATACCCCAGTTGTTGCGCTGCTGTTTGGACTATGGGAAAACAGATTATCTACATAATCTTCCATTCCGCAACGTGGATTGACATTGCGAGCTGCAGCCAAAATAAAACGCAATGCAACGAAAACGCATTGCGTTTTTTCCTGCTGCACTTTTCACAGAAAACTCTGCGCACTTTCTGCCCCTGTTATACCTATATGGAAAATGCCAGCGTTTCCGTAGGTATAATTGATATGCTGCGATTTACAAGAACGCAACAGTTTTTCAAATCACGGCTTTTCCGCTGCAGATTTTTTTCAGCCTCTGCTGCGCCCTGGTCGCCACCTTGAGTAGGGGTTTAATCCTTCCCTTTTGTATGTTTTGCTATGGTTCCCTGGGGCTCTCTCACCTCTCCCCCCCGCCCCAGGGCTCTCGCACCACTTGGTTGCACGGTCCTTATTAACCGTCCTGAATACCCCATTAGACTAAAGCTACGTTCGCACGACACTGAACAATGGGCGCACAATTTCCGTTTTTTTTCTATGGACGGCATTAAATTCAAAGCCTGTGTGTGGGGTCTATTCACATGACCGTTATTTTGATGGTCCTATTTTTGTCCGTTTTCAGGGATCCCTCCTTACACTGTAATGTACAGGGGTCCATAAAAACGCGTCTCCCAAGGGTGTAAGAAGGTCGTGATAAATGGACGTTTTTCACAGCCGTTTCGCACCTCCGTTGTGTGAACTTAGCCTAACACTACACAATAACTTTGGCCGTGAGCAAAGCTCGCCCGGTCGCCCCCGCACTAATGTTAGTGAATGGAGGTGCATTGTAACCCTTAGTGTGCCGTGACTTTCTAGCTAAAAATTTCTGGCCTGGCGGTTGCGACACACTGGGGGGTCCCAATGAGGTGAAGGTGTCGCAGGACAACCCTGCGATTGTGTTGGGAGTCGCCGCAGCCTAAAACAAGCAATAAGATTCAGTAAGGTGAGAGGTCTGCAGGTTTATACCAAGATCTGTGTGAATAGGCTCCTAGAATGATGTATAATGACTGAAGATAACGGAGCCTGAGTGTAGACACCAGTTCACATAGCGCACCCTCCTCCTCCTCTGGCTCCTCTCAGCGCAGTCCCAGTGGCCGCCACTAGATGGTGCTGCCGCCCAGGCTGAGGAGGATGCGCAGAGTCTGCCCCGTCCTGCGGGATCCCGGAGAGTGTTCAGACTGTGCCAGTGCTGCATTACGTTACCCCGCCCTCTTGCAGATAACACGGGCTGGGTTTCTGGCACCGACTCAGCAGCCTGAACCCCCGGGGGAGCTCCGGCCCTCAGATCCACCGGCGGGAGGGGCAGGAGGAGGAGGCGGCGGCGGTGTCTATGTGAAGAAATCTGTGACTGGTGCTGGGGGTCTATGTACCGGGACTGAGAGAGCAGGAGGCTGAGAGAGCAGGGGGAGGCTGAGAGCAGGGGCCTGGGGCAGGGGGAGGCTGTGAGAGCAGGGGCCTGGGGCAGGAGGAGGCTGAGAGAGCAGGGGGAGGCTGAGAGCAGGGCCCCAGGACAGGAGGAGGCTGAGAGGGCAGGGGGAGGAGGCTGACAGCAGGGGGCGGCTGAGAGCAGGGCCCCGGGGCAAGAGGAGGCTGTGAGAGCAGGGGGAGGCTGAGAGCAGGGGCCCCAGGACAGGAGGAGGCTGAGAGAGCAGGAGGAGGCTGAGAGAGCAGGGGGAGGCTGAGAGAGCAGGGGCCCCGGGGTAGGAGGAGGCTGAGAGAGCAGGGGCCCCAGAGCAGGTGGAGGCTGAGAGAGCAGGGGCCCCGGGGTAGGAGGAGGCTGAAAGAGCAGGGGCCCAGGGCAGGAGGAGGCTGAGAGAGCAGGGGCCCCGGGATAGGAGGAGGCTGAGAGAGCAGGGGCCCCGGGGTAGGAGGAGGCTGAGAGAGCAGGGGCCCCGGGGTAGGAGGAGGCTGAGAGAGCAGGGGCCCCGGGGTAGAAGGAGGCTGAGAGAGCAGGGGCCCAGGGCAGGAGGAGGCTGAGAGGGCAGGGGGAGGAGGCTGACAGCAGGGGGCGGCTGAGAGCAGGGCCCCGGGGCAAGAGGAGGCTGTGAGAGCAGGGGCCCCAGGACAGGAGGAAGCTGAGAGCAGGAGGAGGCTGAGAGAGCAGGGGGAGGCTGAGAGAGCAGGGGCCCCGGGGTAGGAGGAGGCTGAGAGAGCAGGGGCCCCAGAGCAGGTGGAGGCTGAGAGAGCAGGGGCCCCGGGGTAGGAGGAGGCTGAAAGAGCAGGGGCCCAGGGCAGGAGGAGGCTGAGAGAGCAGGGGCCCCGGGATAGGAGGAGGCTGAGAGAGCAGGGGCCCCGGGGTAGGAGGAGGCTGAGAGAGCAGGGGCCCCGGGGTAGGAGGAGGCTGAGAGAGCAGGGGCCCCGGGGTAGAAGGAGGCTGAGAGAGCAGGGGCCCCGGGGTAGAAGGAGGCTGAGAGAGCAGGGGCCCAGGGCAGGAGGAGGCTGAGAGAGCAGGGGCCCCGGGATAGGAGGAGGCTGAGAGAGCAGGGGCCCCGGGGTAGGAGGAGGCTGAGAGAACAGGGGCCCCGGGGTAGAAGGAGGCTGAGAGAGCAGGGGCCCAGGGCAGGAGGAGGCTGAGAGAGCAGGGGCCCCGGGGCAGGAGGAGGCTGAGAGAGCAGGGGCCCCGGGGCAGGAGGAGGCTGAGAGAGCAGGGGCCCCGGGGCAGGAGGAGGCTGAGAGAGCAGGGGCCCCGGGGCAGGAGGAGGCTGAGAGAGCAGGGGCCCCGGGGCAGGAGGAGGCTGAGAGAGCAGGGGCCCCGGGGCAGGAGGAGGCTGAGAGAGCAGGGGCCCCGGGGTAGGAGGAGGCTGAGAGAGCAGGGGCCCCAGGGCAGGAGGAGGCTGAGAGAGCAGGGACCCGGGGCAGGAGAAGGCTGAGAGAGCAGGGGCAGGAGGAGGCTGAGAGAGCAGGGGCCCCAGAGCAGGAGGTGACTGTGAGAATAGGGGCCCCAGGGCAGGAGATGGCTAAGAGAGCAGGGGTCCCAGGGCAGGAGGAGGGTGTGATGTAAAGTCTGCTGTGACATCAGGGGCCCCTGTCATCCTTCTCAGCACACCTCCTGTCCTCACAGCATCTTCTCACAGTCCTAGAGATGTATTGCACCCTGTGCAGATATTTGAGGAGCCAGTGCACCATTTTCTTCAGGCTCCTGAATAGATCAGAGGGGTGTCACAGATTAATACCCCGCTCCCCTTCTCCTGGTGCGGGCTCTCCAGTGGGGCTTAGTGTTTGTTCTCACAGTCCGCTACCCAATTATTAACACTGTAATGCCCAGAGTCTGTATGAGCCCCTTCAGCATCGGCCAGCGCCGTCCCCGTGTAACACACTACTACGTGATGATCGTGAGCGGTGAACACAATGTCCTTCACCAAATCTACGCTTCATAGTGCGGAAGAAAATTGCCATGGATGAGGCGTAGCTGTAGGGGACACTGAGGCAGAAGTCACTACCAGGCCCTGGAGCCTGAGGGGGCCCCAAACATCTCCCTGTCGTATAAACTATGACACTTGGTGCTGGGACAGTGCTGAGCAAAAGTTTCAGGCAGGTGTGGAATAAATTCTAGAAGGTAATGCTTCGGAAATAGAAGGGTTAATAGTTTATTATTGTGAATGAAGAAAAGAGAACTGTAAATCCCATCAATATTTGGGGTGACCTTTGCCCTTTTCCCTTCTTCTCAGTGCAGACAGTTTTTGACAGAATTGGGCGGGGAGGTTATTCACGCCGCCATCTTGGAGAACTAAGCATTAAATATATAGGGGTGTGCATGAGCCCTAACCTTAGCGGCACATTTGAGACCATCCAGTCTCTTATATTTGGGGGCAGGGCAGACGGTTTACGACCTCCAGGGTGACTTCTGTATTTGCAGGTCAATGCCTTACAATATGAGAGATTCGCACCGTTCTTGTCCAGCCATTAACCCCTGCAGTAAGTACATAAGTGCGTCCCGTATACACGACCATTCCCTGTATACACCAGTCCATAGGATGAGGCAAGCAGAGCCGTGAGCTTGAACCACACAGCGTAAGCTTCCCTCCAGGAGACGCAGGGTTAAAATCCGTACCGTCCATTGTGCACTGCAACGCCGGATCAAAGTCTACGGGGATTCGCGTAACGTCGGCCGTTTAACGATTTCATGGCTGAATTGTGTAGCCAAGAAGAATCAATAGATGAGGAATGTATCACTGCAGATAAGGAGCGATGCGCTGTACCGCGTGGGCACCATGGCAACCAGATCAATAGCAGCGCTGCGAGGGAATGGCGACGGCTTCCATAAATACCACAGGAAGAACTTCATACACTACTGTATGGCCGTACTGAGAACTGAGCCGGAAAACTCTGCAGTGGGGGAGGGGGGGCAGTATTGTCTGTCTGGTGGGGGGTTCAGTAGTGTCGGCCCGGTGTGTGAGGGGTTCAGTAATGTTTGGCCAGTTGGTGGGGGTTCAGTAATGTTTGGCCAGTGCATGTGGGGTCCAGTAACGTCTGCCGGGTGGGTGGGGAGCTCAGTAATGTCTGCTCTGTGGGTGGGGGTTCAGTAATGTCTGCCCGATGCATGTGGGGTCCAGTAACGTCTGCCGGGTGGGTGGGGAGCTCAGTAATGTCTGCCCGGGAGGTGAGGAGTTCAGAATTGTCTTCCCGTTTTTGGGAGGGGGTTCAGTAGTGTCTGCCCAGTACGTGCTGGGTACAGTAATGTCTGCCCATTGGGAGGGGGTTCAGTAATGTTTGCCCTGTGGGTGGGGGTTCAGTAATGTCTGCCCATTGGGAGGGGGTTCAGTAATGTCTGCCCTGTGGGTGGGGGTTCAGTAATGTCTGCCCTGTGGGTGGGGGTTCAGTAATGTCTGCCCATTGGGAGGGGGTTCGAATGTTATGATCACATGACCAGGTGACATCAGTGACAGTCGGAGAGGCTGCCGTGAAGATGAAGCACCAATACTTATGGCCTCCCCAGACAACCCCTTTAAGAAGCATATTGGGGATCAGTGGATATTTTGGGGAGTTCTTTGACCCTACAAGTTTAGAGGATTCCTCAGACAATTCCCCTCCATGCAGTTCTCCGTTTTCCAGGCTCAATCATTTGCTTTGCTGTTACGGCGCTGATCATTACTCTGCTATCTCTGTGCCACATGTCAACCCCGGGGCACAGGACCATATGGACGATGCCTGCCACCATATTGTACTGGCAGGGCTCGGCACCGAAGACTTTCTGAGCTGCTGCCTTTATACATTGCTGCAATAGTCACCAATATATCCCTCATAGGAGAGGACTGAAGCTGCAGCAGCACAAAACTAGCTATATACTGTATGTACACAGAAGTGGCACTGCTATATACTGCATATACACCAAACCGGCACTGCTATACACTCTATATACACAGAACTGGCACTGCTATATACTTATATACACAGAAGCGGCTGTACTTTATACTGTGTATACACAGAACTGGCACTGCTATATACTATATATACACTCAACCAGCACTGCTATATATTTACAGTATATACACAGAACTGGCACTGCTATATACTGTAAATACACACAACTGGCGCTGCTATATACTGTATATACACCAAACCAGCACTGCTATGTACTGTATATACACAGAACCAGCACTGCTATATACTGTATATACACCGAACCAGCACTGCTATATACTGTATATACACCAAACCAGCACTGCTATATACTGTATATACACCAAACCAGCACTGCTATATACTGTATATACACCAAACCAGAACTGCTATATACTGTATATACACCGAACCAGAACTGCTATATACTGTATATACACCGAACCAGAACTGCTATATACTGTATATACACCGAACCAGAACTGCTACATACTGAATATAACTTACACATTTTATGTAATTTGGTTGCATTTTATCACTTTTTACGCCGCACCCATTTCCTGAGACGCCATGTCTACATGTCTAGCAAGTTACCAAAGAAATATTTTAGCTCTAGCAGATGTGCTACATTTACCTCGGCGTCTAGTAGTGACCAGAATAGTAACTTTACCCCATTGATTTTCTTCCATCATAAAAACATTCCAACTTGCCTGACAGATCTCCTCGACTATAATGGGGTGCACCAGACTTATGAGCTCCTAACTCACCCTCGGACACAGAGGTGGATGTAGCCCAAGTGATACTGAGACACTGCACCAATGTCTAACCTGAAATCTGCAAGATCTGAAACATGGCCACCGGCCTCCAACGCATTTCCAGTTGTAATACATCTCCAACCATGGCTGCAGTGTGATCCCTATCGCCTCTCCAGAACTCCTCGCGCTGAGGAATGGCAGCATTGGGGAGACGTTGGGGTTTGTTGGTCAAGGTTTAGTTTCTGGGGGGACCTTGTCTCTATGGCCTCTCATCTAACACTCTTGGACCCTTCCAATCGACTCCTCTCCTTCAGGATTATTAAGTAGATATTGTGTGGTAAATAGTCGCAGTGTGCGCGGATCCCGCACATGTCGTAAAGTAGGTCACCCCTCACATGAAGAACATGCTCATTTTTTCTTGATCACAATATGAATAAATAATGAGGCTGCTGTTTTGGCAGCTCCAGGTCTGGGCTCTGCATCTTCTTCTATAGAGATGAGAATAATGATTTATTCAGTGCTTAAGAATTTGAGCAAGCAACGGGTGTAATGGGATAACCCAGCATGGGTGTAATGGGACAATGCTCATTGCTCCAGTAGCCATTGTTCCTTGCCCATCTACTTCCACCTCTGCGAAACACGGCAATTGGGAAAGACCTCTGTTATATAATGGAACTGCACTCAGCACCCGGGAGGTGTAATGTTCGGGCTGATTCCTCTGAAACCTCCGATTGAAGTGAACGGGAGTAGGAAAGAAGCCCCATTTGAGATAATTTAGGCCTTATTCAAATTGACACAAATTTCAAAAACAGTATTTTAGAACCCATTGGTGAAGATTGGCAGATGTAGGCAAATTCGGCACCAGGACAGAAATCTACGCCATTCAAGAACTGCTTAGATTCCCTGTACTCACAGAAGACTGGCGTAAGCTATAATAAATATATCGGGCAGACATCTCCATCATGGCTCTTCCTGCTCTACACCCCACCCCTCCTTGCTATGCTCCCTGCTTCTCTGTTCTAGACCCCGACCCTCCCTGCTCCATGCAATGGACTTCCATGTTCTAGACCCTGGCCCTTCCTGTTCTCTACCATGGGCCTCTCTGCTCAGTGCCATGGCCCTCCCAGATGTCCGTCCTGGCCCCTCCTGCTCTCCGCCATTGTCCTCTCTGATGTCCGACCTGGCCCCTCCTGCTCTCCGCCATTGTCCTCTCTGATGTCCGTCCTGGCCCCTCCTGTTCTCTGCCATTGTCCTCTCTGATGTCCGCCCACTCAATTCACAGAAAGTTATGAGCAAGGGCCATCTTTATCAATACTGTCAAACTTTCCACTTATAGTTTTAGACATATTTATAAACCTGTCATACAGACCATCATAAATCAGTGTCACTTTCCAATGTACCAAAAAATCTGTCTCCATTGCCCATGCGCCAAAATTCTGTCCCAACTTAATTGTCAGCTAAGTTTATGCCATTTTAATCTTGTTATTCTTTGCACAAAAGATTCTGCTCCATATTCGTTCTTTTCTGTCTCATAAATGTGTTGTAAACTTAGACAGTTCAAAACTGCACCCAAAGCAGGCCCATTATAAACCAGGCCCATTATAAACCAGGCCCATTGTAAATCAGACCCATTATAAACCAGGCCCATTATAAACCAGACCCATTATAAACCAAACCCATTGTAGTCTTATAAGGGTGAAGCTATAAGTTTTTCAGTGTTCCTCCACATCCGCCTTCCTGCATTATATAAGAACCCGTACACCTAGTAATGGCAGTATACAGATCTCACATGACTAACATGAGATAAAATAAAGAAGTGTAAAATGTCACAGAAAGAGGCAAAATGTGTTAACAACAAAATGTATTAATAACACATTATCATAGCTCCCAAGTGTCCCGCATTTGGTGGGACATTCCCGCTTTTATACTCCTGTCCTGCGGTCTTGCGCAGCTCCCTGCATGTCCCGCTATGTCCCTGAGGTGTTTCACTTATTAACAAACTTTTCCACAATCTTATAACTGGGGGACAAAAAACTGGGGACAACTGGAGGGGGCATTAAACCGTGGAGGTAGCTGGAGGGGGACCTGTTTGCCTCTAGTTGCCCCCAGTTTAATTTCTCCCTCTACGGTTTAATGTCTGCTTCTAGCTGCCCAAGTTTAATGTCCCCCTCTAGTTGCCCCCAGTTTAATGTCCCACTTAAGCTGCCATTAATTTATTGTCCCCCTCCAACTACCTCCACTGTTTAACGTCCCCCTCCAGCTGCTCCAGTTTCATATCCCCTCTAGTTTCTCCCAGTTTAAACTGGGTCTTAATACAGTGGGGCAGTTGGAAGGGAACATTATAATATGGGGGCATATAATGTACGGGTGACTGTAGGAGGATTATACTGTGTGGGGGCACATGGAAAATGAATGAGTGGGCGGAGTCAGCATAAAAGTGTGCGGGGCTAAATTTGCTGCAGTGCGCTATGCACGCCACACATTTTATCCCTCTTTCTGTTCTTCAAAAGTTGGGAGGTATACATTAGTAACACAAGTGCTCAGAGAGCGCTGGGGGGAGGCGAATTATACAGACTGCAACAGGGGGATCTGCCCACCCTATGTACATAAAGGGTTAATGGAGTATATTATGGAGTATACAGCAGATTTACTGCAAGCTCTTTCTACATAATCATTAGTTAAGGCTCATGGGAAGTTCCCTTTAAGAAATGGCTGCTGCAGCTATGTATGAGGCGAAAAAAGGCGTATGACCTGTCATTAGGCCTCCGTAAATGATACCATGACATGACCACCTACTTGTCAAAATCTGGGGGGAAAAAAAAACAATATTGTAAGAGTATTATCTATCTGCAAATGTATTGTGACTCACTCAGCCAAAAATAGTGCGTGCCTATGAATATAGGTCAGTACTGTATGCATTGATGGAAGTGTTCTATATACTCCACAGCCCTGATCGTAGACTTATTGTCTTATCCAGTTTCCAGGCTCAGGTTGGATCCTGCTCTCGCATTATAAGACCCAGTGTTCGGGCATCAAAGATTTATGAGATTTTATGTTGCATTGAAAAGATTCTCAGAAAAGAAGCCTCTGCTGAAAATGTCTCGTCAATGTCTTAGTACAATGAAATTCTGAGAATTGGCACCAGGACTGGTATTAGGGGGCGGCCCGAGAATCCTATCGGGCTCCCAATTATCCCACAATTGAGAGAGATGCCTATAAGCCTTAGACCGGCCGAGGATGTACAATTAACCCCTTCACTGCCCTAGACCACCAGGTAGACCACCCTTTACTGTTAACCGATCCAGTCCCTATGTGTCCGGACTTCCGCACCAGAATTGTTATTTTTGAGAGGGAATCAGGTTGTTTGTTTTCTGGATGGAAAATTGCAGATGTTTTGTGCATTTGCATCCAGCAAAAAAATGAATCCATTTTTTACTTCTTCACTAAAATGACTGCAAACTGATTCAAAAAGATCAACAGATCAATTTTTTGGGCGCGTAAGAACAATATAGTGATGTGGATCAGGTCTTATATTGTTTTTACTCCATTCCAATAGTTATAACTAGGAGGGATCTTAAAGGGGTATTCCAACGGCGCATACTCACGAGTCTTCTTTGCTGTAAATTCTTTCTTCCGGCTTTGTTGCGTCATTGGTGGGCGGGGTTACATATGCAAAGCCAAGCGGCGAGATGCCGCTGGCCCTCATAGACCAGTCTAGCCTTCACAATGCGAATACAGACCCGGCATCCGCCTCTCTATTATAGTGGATGCCGGGTCTGTATTCGCTTTGTGAAGTCTGCCGGGGACGGTTAGACGCCAGCACAGATGCCTGCAACATTGCTACGCTCCTGCCCTGCATGAAGCCAGCAGCGGCAGAAGCGATGCTGTTATTCCGCTCCTCCGCCCCACCCCCCCGGAATAGCAGCATCGCTCCTGCCGCTGCTGGTTTCATGCAGGGCAGGAGCGTAGCAATGTTGCAGGCATCTGTGCTGGCGTCTAACCGTGCCCGGCATCCGCCTCTCTATTACAGAGGATGCCGGGTCTGTATTGGCAGCCCCTTCCCCCCAAAGGGTAAACTACCCCCCCCAGGCTCGCTCCCGTGCACTTAGCCCCTCCTCTCTTCCCCCTGAGAGCAGGCAGATACATCACTTGACTTATGACCAGATAAGTCAAGGGATGTGTAAAAAAAAAAATGAATAAAGTAATATAGTGGACAGACAAAGCAGTTTTGCTGAAGCAATGTATTTAGGAAAAGTCTTACATTCACATTAACAAGCAGTATAGATAGGATCCTTGTGACGGGACAACCCCTTTAAGCCAAATCAAACCACCACCCTGGTGGTTGTCCTTCCTCTTTGACTCTTCTCTCCCCGCCTGGTTCTAGAGTCCCAGGTGTCTCCCTCCCATCACCTGCCCTGGTTCCAATGATACTTGTCTCTGGTTCATTTGCATTGTTCTTCTTAATGTCTTATTACCTATATCTAATTACCTTGTCTATGTTAATTGACATCAGGGCTTGGTGTCTGGAAGGACCTTGCTTGTGAACTGCTGGACCCTTACAGTGGGTTCTAAAGTTTTAAAGTTATCCCTTCTCAATAGAATAGAGTACAACATTTGGGTTGTTGGGAGCCCGACTGCTGGGACCCTTACCAATTCTGCGGTGTTCCCTCCCTGATGGGTGCCCTGCCACTCCATTCATTCTCTGAAGGAGCATCGAAGATAGGCGACTACAGAGCAATGGATGGAGAAGTAGAAGACATGATTGTCCTGCCCCTCCATCAGGATGGAAGATGTGGACGACTATTCTCGGGATCAATGGGATTCCAAACACGTGGTTCTCCACCAATTATCTTGTACAATTCATTTAAGCAAGTTGCTTTTTAAGTGCAAAGTCTGCCTGTAAAATAAAAGCCATGACCCCATATATTAAAATGTGAAAATGGTCTGCTTTTTAGTTATTAGTACAAGGGGTTTTCTAGGCTCCTGGTAACTGTCATACTGGTGACGTATCTACAGGACAGGCAATAATACCTGATCAGTGGGGTCTGATACTCGGACTCTGCACCGATCAGCTGCTGCCTCCAGACATGAGGAGCTATACAGGAAATGGGGCTGGCAGCAGAAAGGACTGTCCAGTGTATAGTGGTTATGCCGGGTACTGCAGATCAAATCAAAAAAGCTTTATTGGCATATCCAAATATACATTTGACAATGCCAAGCAAAGAGAGTGATTGGTATGGCGGGAAAGGGGGGGGGGGGTTGGGTATGGGGCGTATAGGGGTGGATGGGTGATTAGGAGGGAGGTTTGGTTGGGATGTAAGGGGGTATACGATAGGTGATTAAAGGGAGCAATAATGGGGTATAACAGTCCATGGGGTTTCATCTTCCCCTCAGTTGGTGGCATGTGGACACATATTGGGCAGTGATCTCCACAGTGGACTCCTCTAGTTGGATGTAGAGTTTCCTCTTCTCGTCTATAGAGGTGAAATCCGGGATGTTGACAGAGAGTCTTTGGAAGTAGACGGCCCTCACAGCTGAGTATTTGGTGATCTGCTCCTCTTCACTTCAATAGAAGAAGAGTGGTGGTGTTGAGGTAGGTGGGGCAGATGTTCCAGGTGTCGGATCCCCACTTATCAGATACCAATAACCTAACCTGGAAATAGGTCATTGATATGAAAATTGCTCAGACCCAGAAATCTCCGGGCAGCAGAAAAAAGCGCTGCGGGAAAACTTTACGACAAAACAAATTGCTATTTTTCCCGCAGCGCTTTTCACAGAAAGTCCACCAAGTTTTTCCTCCACTGACTTTCTGCTTAACTTATATCTATAGGGAAATTCCTGGCATTTCTACAGTTATAATTGACTTGCTACGATTTCCAAAAACATGGATATTTTTCTGCAATGTGTGGATGGCTTTCGCTACTTTGCATTGACTGTAAATTGCCAAATTGCTATGTTTCCGCAACATGGGGACCGGCGTAAAATTGTTTTAAAATTTTTTGAATTCTATAAAAAGCAAAAGTAGTCGAGTCCAATGTACAAAATATACCAACCTACAATAGACAAGGTGACAACTACGAGATCAAATATATTCCATCCTATTGTGAAGTAACAATAGCGCAGGGAATAAGCTTCAGCGCACACGTTTACGTGGGGACCGGCCTTGGGCTGAGGCTGCAAATTGCAAAAACAGTGGTGTTTTTTGTTGCAAATTTTGCTGTGCGCCAAAGTGATCCAAACTGCATGGGGAATATAAAAGAAGCACTTATACTTGTCTTATACCCCTCTTACACGTCTCTCATACTTGTCTCCATTTTTGTTCCAAATATTTGTGTCCATTTTTTGCCAAATATTTGCCTCGTGGGAAGCCAGAATTTTGGAACTTCTGGAAATCATCCATACTGTAAGACAGATTTATAAATATGTCTCAAACTACGAATGGGATTCTTAGTAAGAAATTGCAAAGATAGACCGTATTAATAAATGTGTCCTGATGTTTCTAAAGCTCCTGGGTCATAAAGTGGATGAGACTATGATGTGGATTATCGGGGTTCCCAGACTATGGACTGCCAGATTAAAGGAATTTGCTCATTTTGAGGAATACAGAATGGGAATATAATGGGAATTTAGCAGGTTTGTGGGTCTTCATTCTGCAGGGTGTTGTTGCTGAGATGGGAATTATACGCTGCAGTCATAAAGCCTCTGGAAAACATAAGACATCTCCATTGTGAGTGTAGAAACTTCCATCACAAAATCCCGGGAGAAGCCTGGTGTGCATTATGCCTTTATGACTGGCTCCGCTCCCCTGGTGCCACTATTCGGCTTTACGATGCTGCATACTCAGCCTTACATTTTCACTTACAATGTAAAACCTTTGCTAATGTTTAGTTACTATTCGCAATATTAGTCTACACGAGTTCTCCTCCTATAGCCAAGAACAACACATAGTGCTGCTATGAATTATTCACACAAGTATGGAAGAATCACTAATGTCACTACTAATGGTAACCGTGAAGGGCATTAGCGGGCCGTATGGGACAGCCCACCAACATGGCTCAGTATAGTCTGCATGGAGGCAGGCATAGCATACATATACATTAAAGGGGTTCTCTGAATGATGGTACGGGTCTTGTCTCCGCTCCCTCCAGACTAGAAGAGGGGGCGCTCACATGACTGGCTCAGGCAGGAATCAAAACATATGTACTGTATATGTATAAGTATGGGAACCAGAACTGTACAATGGAGCACTGCGGATAGCTGAGTGAGCATTGTTTTGTTTTACTCCCCCCGGGTCCCCTCAGTTTCGTAAGATTTCTGGCCACAGTGAAATAGATTCCTCTGCGGACTTTCTGCTTCAATTATACCTATACACAAACCGCCAGCATTCCTGTAGGTATAAGTGATATGCTGCAATTTCCAAAAACGAAACATTTTTTGAAGATGCCAGCACCTCTGCTACGCAAATTTTTCTGCAATGTGTGGCCCCATTTTTTAACGTGGTGTTTGTGCCATGTGGCCCCCAACCTTATGGCTAAAACCAACCCATATTGCAGAAAAGTTTCCTACATATGTCACATTACTTTTGTAGCCACTACCGGGTTTGGCTTAAAAAACTACAAAATCTGCAACAGCTATTCCGCAACCTGATAGAGTTTAGAGTAATGGAGGAGTTAGATACTGATGTCCTGTCCTTAGGATAGGTCATCAAGATGAGATCAATTGGGGTCCAACATCCGGGGGCCCCCCGATTAAGGCCCCTTGTAGATGACTGTGGCCGTGGTCAGTGTTCTCTCCATATATTTCACGGATAGCACACTGACCCATTCTTTTCTATGGGCCCCTACGCACGACCGTGAATTTCACGGCGCCATGTGCAGGGCAACACTCTGGGTCACAAACTATAGAACAGGTCCTATTGCTGTCCTATTATGCGGCCCTTGCTTTCGTTGCTCCTATTCATTTAATGAAAGGGGACGGCCAGTGCATGGGCAACACACGGGGGGCATCCCACTTATATCCCCCGTGTGCTTTTAATTCAGAGCCGGTTGTCTCTAACTTTTTGAAGAAACCGCAGAGTTTGGGTGAACTCTGCAGCACAGCGCCGTACATTGTATAGTGGCTGTTTTTGGTAATGCAGTTCAGCGCTATTCACTTGGCTGGGACTGAGCTGGAAACAATTTACGTGATGAAACAACATGGCAACACAGTTGAAGATGTGCTCACCCTTGTAGGGGGTCCTGAATATTGGCCCCCTCACATATTGATGATTTATCCTAAGGTGATCCTCCATTAAAACCTCTTTAAATGTGAACTTGATAGAAAGATAAAATTCCTTTCTGCAAATAACTTCTAACTTTCCATTCCCCTTCACTGCTCATCTGGCCATGAAGCGTCTGCAGTGTGTGAACCCGAGCTAATGAGCATAAATCTATTAATGTATGATAATATGTTATTAATAACGGTAATAGGGACTTTACAGCTCTTACAATTTACACTCCTCCCGCCCAATCCCGCTCCTGCTTCTCTGCTAATCCTTCCTGACCTTCAGCTGGAGACTTTGTGTTCATTAAAACCTGGCTTTGCGACAAGCCCTAATCTTTCCAGGAAATGATCTCTTTGATTGGTGCGTTGTGGCGATCGATCAATGTTATGTCAGCATTGTGTACATCTCATCACGTATTCAGCCTGCTCTCCTGGATGTGTACAATGATGTGTACATAGACATCACCTGCCAGAGGAGGAAGAAGACACGCAAATGTATGCAAAGCCCCGACCCCCTCCCCCCCACCCGACAGGAGCTCCACCATCTAGGTGGCAGCTATAGGGTAGAACATTTGTTTGGGAAATCTGCTTTCTACTTATATAATTGTTGCTAATTTGACATATTTTTGCATACGCCATATTATCGTGACTGCGCTGTTGTTAACTCCTTCCTGCCTTTCCTGCCGAGGAGCAGCTGTGATAACAGGATGGGGGGACCAAGGCCATATACTTGGGGTATACTTGTAGTCATGTATCCCATTAGATAACAGTAGATTGGTTCTAGATTTACATTACATACTACACAACTTGAGCTTTGTTTGTCCTCCTCTCATTCCCACCACATATAAATACTCTACAAACTACATACATGTACACATGAGAACGCAACAGGGTAAATTTACTAAGGGTTGGTTCACACCTGTTGGTATTCCATCCGGGGGAGTCCGCATGGGGACCCCCTGAACGGAATACCAAACACTATTGCAAGCGCTGTGCAGTAAAAGCACACGGACCCCCATAGACTATAATGAGGTCCTTGTGCTTGCTGGACATGTGGACAGGATGGTATCTCACCATCTACTTTCCTATCCGCATGATTTGTGCGGGCAGCACACGGCAAGTACACAGATCCCTTTATAGTCTATGGGGTCCGTGTGCTTTAAAAGCACACCGCTTGCAATTGCGCTTGGTATCCCATTTGGGGGGGGGGGGTCCCCATGCAAACTCCCCCGGACAGAATACCAACGCAGATGTGAACAAGGGGTAAGCTAAACGTGCCAGAATTCTGTCCTAAGTTGCTCCAATGACTGACCTACATGTGGTGCAAAACAATTAATAGGCGGGCTTTCTCTAGAAAGGGGGCAGGGCTTTGCAGAAAGAGGGTGGGGTTAAAATGCAACAATGTGTAAAATAATTGCATCAAAATTCTGTTGCAAATTTCTGTTGCAAAATAAGTCAAAATAGTTGATAAAAATGTAGACTACACAGTCTAAAGATGCAACAGGTCGATCACTCACAACGTCAGTCACCGATATATCGTCCACTTTGTAAGACAGTTCATACGTAGATCTAAAAAATTCTAGAGATTTAGTAAATCTGCCCCATTTTCCATCAACTAGATATGTAATATTAACTTTCAGCAGACCTCCTTCCCTAGGACTTCCTATAGGCAGAGTCCTTATGTGCCTATAGGTGAATCTAGACTCACGCCATTCCTGCAGGCTACATTGTTTCAATACATCACCTATAGAAGACATGATGTACGGCGACACAACTGAATGGCAATGGACGTCCGCCCAACCCCCAAGCTGCCATTATTACATCACGTCAGAGCAATACAGTCATAAGATGATATATTGAGATTTTATTACTTATGCAATAACAAATGAGGCTGCACATCCGAGCATTGCTTTAATAGGACATGGAATACACATAGATACATTGGACGTATATATGATATGATCTATTCAATGATGACAACGCTGCGGAATATGTTGCCGATGCCTGAGAAATAAACTGGAACCAGAGAGAGCCGTAAACACTGGAGCTCAGATAAAAGGGATTTGTAGGACTTTGTATGGTATAATACAGACATCAAAGAGGCGCTGACTTCAGACGGCACACAGATGGGATCACTTGTCCCTCCACTCTATTTGCCCAGCTGCTGGTGGTACCTGCACAGCTTTATTTGTCTGCACCCTATGGAAAAACACTCATGTAAATTTATTTTGGGTAAATAATGATTTTCCTTTGTCTTTGACTACGGAACCACCTGCAAAGACAGTGATAGGAACCTAGAAACACAATGAGCTCGTAGATAATGAAAAAATAATAATCCGAATCTAATGGGTAATACCTGGGCACGTGCACATGAGACATCCAGAGGGATCATCAGCTCTGTATAGGGTGTGAACTATACAAGATGTCTGGCAGTTACTTACTCTTATCCCTCCATTGAAAACACATGCATGCTTGGCTGGACTGAGTATGCATGTGTGTGGGGATGTAGATAGAATATCTTGTTTCTCCATCAGCTTTATAGGTTGTCTAGCGTATGGGATGTGTTTGGAGCTGTCCACAAACCATAAAATACTGGTTGTGTATATAGGACCCTACTCCTGGTTTACCTGTGACCATGCACCCCCCAACCCCAAACAAAAAATATGGAAGATGTGTCCATTCAATCTGTTAGAATGAGCTGTAGGTGCGATGAGAGGGGCAACGCTATAAGGAGTGGTAGGAACCGCACAAAGGTCGTCCAGCCACATGACCCCAGCGTTATATAAATGGTGGCTATGGGGGAGGGCTGTAACACATTTTCAATTTGGGTCCAGAAGTTACACCTCTGGGACAGGAGATGGAGTCACTCACTCCGGTGCTATGGATTCCCTGGCGTGTGCCTTCAGGTTCACATGGCCATATATCAGATATCCTTTCTTCTACAGCTTTTAGCAGGATTTGGTGACCCAGTTGTGCAGCCATATAGTGCACGGTGCTCCCTCCATCGCTCGCTTAGACAGCGCTGCAGACAGCTTTATAAATAAAATATGTCCTGTAAAGCAATAGCTCAGATACAGATGTGACTAGAGCTGTTTATTACATATGTTATTTCATTTTATTTCGGAATCTCTAGAATTGTGATGTTTTTGCTCGCCGGTTCCAGGGCTGGTGCCGCGGAGGATTTGACATAATGTATGAATAGTGATGACATGGAGCCTGCATGCACTTCAGGGAGCGCCGGTCCCTGCTCTCAAGCTCTTAGCACAACAGATTAGACTGAAAAAGCAAAGTCAGGTCTTTTTTTATGCAACATGATCTCTGCAAGACAGGCTCTCCTCCATTATTTATTACCAGTATTCAAAACACATTTGACGTGAGTCTCGCGTGACGTTACACTGACTGCCTTAACTTGTTCGCTGCCATATTAGCCGACCCCCTGGAAAAAGACGGACAGGTTAATATTGTGTATAGTGATAAAAGAATAATGTTGGACTGAGCAGAACACTAAACGTGGCCATATATCTTCAATGGATGACAGCTACTCCTCCCAACCCCCTGGTATACATGCACACTTGGTTCAGCTCTGGCTGATAATCTCCCCTGAGAACAATAGGATTGGGCATTGGAGCTCAGCAAGGCCCGTCCTTCCTTCTCCTGACATAGTGTGTTCGGGGAGAACTTGGAAACACCCTTAGGGTGCATGCACACTACGTAACGCCGGGCGTGTATGAGAGCCGTACACGCCGGCGTTACAGCAGGGCTGCCGAGCACTTCCCATTCACTTCAATGGGAGCGCTCGTAAACGCCGCTGTTACGAGCGCTCCCATTGAAGTGAATGGGAAGTGTTCGGCAGTCTGCTGTAATGCCGGCGTGTACGGCTCTCATACACGCCCGGCGTTACGTAGTGTGCATGCACCCTTACATGTAAGTAGGCTGGTCACACTGAAATCTCTAACGCTGGGCCCCCACTGATCACAAGAGTTGGAGATTGCTATTATATAGCCGACACAGTCCTATTATCAGGAATTGCAGCATTGCATATACCAACCATACTGTGTTAGGTAGACAGCAGCCATATTGGTTGTGGCACATCCATCAGGGGTGTAACTAAAGGCTCATGAGCCCTGGTGTAAAAGGTTAGCTTTAGGGCCCCTCCATACAACTCTTTCCCTTGACCAACAGTTGCAACATATCCATGCATTTTTCTAGTGTTTGCATTTCCCTTTCCTTCAGACACGATCTTCCCATCATTCCCACGTCCTGCTGGCGCCCCCTTATATGCCATAGCCTCTCCCTAGAATCCCACCTTGACTATTTATTGATAACATGGAAAGAGACGTGGAGTCCAGCGAAATCCTTATCGATAAAAATTGTTCACTTTATTTAATCCATAATAAAAAATACATGCATCTCCATATATAGTGCGTGGCTCAAGGCGTATGGATGACTGAGACCACAGCAGATGTCAGTGACAGACTTAGACTGACCAGCTGACGCGTTTCGAAACAAATCGTTTCTTACTCATAGCTATTTCATTGACTCTATTTATTGATATCCAAGTGATACTTTTCTTATTCTTTCTGACAGTGGATGGCTGTGCATCATACATCTTCTTCCCCTGTTTCATCCCAGTGCACAAGAGGGCAGAGGTGAGAAATTTATGATGTACAGACTGGTGACCATTAAAAGACATCAGAAATGAGCCTCTACCTTCTCAGATTCATTCTAATCCTGATATATCTGGAGTTATGGTTAAAGACAGGGACTTTAAAATTAGTCCATTTGCGGACGACGTCCTCTTAACTCTCACAAATCCCCACGTGTCCCTTCCCGTCCTTCTCTGTGAATTGGAATCCTATGTTATACTTTCGGGGTATAAGGTTAATCCCACTAAAACAGAAGCCCTCCCCATCAATATCCCTGGTGAGACCTTTCATTTACGTAAATCTAATTTTGATTTTCAATGGCGTACTCACTTTCTTTGCTATCTGGGGATTCGACTTTCGCCCTCCTATTCTTCCCTCTACTCGGCTAACTACCCCTGTTTGTTTAGCAACCTACGAACCCTGCTCAATAAATGGCGCTCGCTCCCTATTTCCCTCATCGGCCACATCATGGCAGTTAAAATGACCCTCCTTCCTAAACTCCACTACTTATTTAAAACCCTTCCTATCCCATTCCCACGCTCGGAACTACGTGCTCTCCAGAAATCCATTTTTCAGTTTATCTGGAATGGCAAACACCACCGTATTCCCCGCTCGGCGATGATATCCGGTAAAGGAGAGGGGGGGTTGGCGGTTCCACATATCCTGCATTATTATTGGGCTACTCATTGGCGTTGCGTCCGTTTTTGGGCTGCTTCCCAAGCCTACACGAAATGGGCTGAGATTGAGAAGCTTTGGCTAGCTCCAACTCGCCCTAACACCTTTCTGTGGTCCCCCCCCCCTTCCTTCAGCTCCCCTCCTTGGTCCTATCCGTTCTACTTGTGCAATTTAGCTCACTTGCTCCAAGCTTTTTCCTTTAGCCTCCCCTTGCTCATCTATGGTCTCTTTTCTATTCAATCCACTTCTCCCTACTGGGCTTACGGCGGCAATGGTGCGGCCTTGGAGCCGTCTGGGGCTTTTCCGTATTGCCGACGTGGTTGACTCGTTGACTTTGGAGCTTAGGCCCTTTGACTATTTTACTTCAGAACTACACTTACTCCCTTCAGAGTGGTTTCATTACCTGCAGATTGCCCACTTTATGATTTCCCAATTTGGTTCTCTTAAAATGTCTTCTCCTTCCGCCTTTGAGAGACTATGTCATGCAGGGACCTCCACAGTTGGATTGATACCTACAATTTATAGGCTCAGCTCCTCTCCTGAGGGGCAGCCCCCAATCTCTCATAGGTATATGTCCAAATGGTTTGAGGCTTTGGGAAAGCAGATCTCGCCCAACCAGTGGCAGGTTATTTGGTCCTGTGCAGCTAAATCCTCCACCTGTACTACATTTCGCAAGACCCAGTATAAATTACTCATGCACTGGTATCATACCCCTGCGCTACTCCATTCTCTCAACCCTAGCATACCCTCCCAGTGCTGGCGCTGTGAAGTTGAAGTGGGCTCGCTCTATCATATTTTCTGGGACTGCTCCCTCATTCACCCTTTTTGGCTGGAGGTTAAGTCTCTCTCGGACGCTCTCTTTATTCAAGGAGTTCCACTTGATCCACTAGTTTATTTGCTTAACCTCCCGCCGAATTGCCTAGGTAAGCAGACTTCAAAACTATTCCTTTATATGTGTACGGCTGCCAAGACGCTTATAGCTCTTTGTTGGAGACGCTGCTCCCCATGTGCATGATGGTGGAGCATGTGCATGATGGTGGAGCATGTGCATGATGGTGGAGCATGTGCATGATGGTGGAGCATGTTCATAATGGTGGAGCATGTGCATGATGGTGGAGCATGTACATAATGGTGGAGCATGTGCATAATGGTGGAGCATGTGCATAATGGTGGAGTATGTGCATAATGGTGGAGCATGTGCATAATGGTGGAGCATGTGCATAATGGTGGAGCATGTACGTGATGGTGGAGTATGTGCATGATGGTGGAGCATGTGCATGATGGTGGAGCATGTACATAGTGGTGGAGCATGTGCCTGATGGTGGAACATGTACATAATGGTGGAGCATGTGCATGATGGTGAAGCATGTACATAATGGTGGAGCATGTGCATGATGGTGGAGCATGTGCCTGATGGTGGAGCATGTGCCTGATGGTGAAGCATGTAGATAATGGTGGAGCATGTGCATGATGGTGGAGCATGTACGTGATGGTGGTCATCATTAGGAGTTAGCCATTAAAAAGGTACCAACCACTGAAGACTATCAAGTTTTTTTTTTTTTTATATTTCTTACCCACTGGCTAATACGGTACAAGAACAAACATTTCCCTCCTACTTCTGCAGTACCACAGAGATTATCTTTACATAATAAAAAAACATAAGAATCAGACTCCTGGAATCATGTGTTTGTGAACATGTCTCATTGTCCAAAGGTAGTCTCAAGGCATCTTGTGGTTGGGTGAACTTTAAAGGAATACTTAGGTGTATAAAGATAAAGCAAATTAAAAATACTTTCAAAAAGTGAAGTGTTAATAGATTATTTTTGTCAATTAACAAGATGAAGTGAGTGAAGAAAAGAGAATTCTAAATCCCATAAATATTTGGTGTGACCTTTGCCTAAAACTTTTGCACAATGTTGCACATTTCCAGAATTTCCATTTAAGTTATCATTTGTCAGTAGGAAAGCAAAGAGTAACTGGAAGTGGAGAGCAGTCATGGCGTACGTAGTACTCGCCCACCGTTAGCGGGAATATCACGTTTGTAATAATTCCCTTTAAGGAAATCAGATTAAGAGGAAGCAAAACATATTTTTAGTGACTGAATCCATACTGTCCCGAGGGGCTTACAATTCCGAGGTTGGAGCTGTACGAAGGATCTAATGTAGATACATTATAGCGATGGAGGCCAATAACAAGGCGGATTGAGCATGGCATTTCCCACCACTAGTGCTCCAGCATCATTTGCAGTTATGGGTGTAGACGAGCACATAAACTCATTAGGTTTTTGCACAGATAATATCTGAGACATGAATGCAGAGAGAATGAGGCCGGTGTTCAAGTGGATGTAGTCAATAACCTGCAAATGTATGTAGACAGCTATTATTAAAGCGACATGAAGCAATACTATAGAAGAAGCCGCAATGTATTGTAGCTCATGTCAGACGGATGGCGGCTACTGCACACAGGCATTAGGAATTGTTCCTAGAGTCACCAAGTCCCGGACAATCACGATGGATGAAGTCTGATGTATTATATAAATGGAGGCCATCAAGTTTCTATTGGGTTTCATTTTATTTTCATGAAAAAATATGTCTGTAGATAAGTCCATGATATGTTTACAGGGAGAACTGAACCTTGGGGACATAATATAAGCAGCTGTATGACAGTCCTCCTTAAAGGGAGTGTTTCACCAAAACCCTGCATCACACCCCAGCCCTGCAGCTAGATGTGCTGGGTTATGGTGACACTAACCTATCTATCTGCAGGGCTGGGGTGATGTGCTGGGTTATGGTAACACTAACCTATTTAACTGCAGGGTTGGGGTGATATGCTGGTTCTGGTGACACTAACCTATCTATCTGCAGGGCTGGGGTGATATGCTGGGTCTGGTGACACTAACCTATCTATCTGCAGGGCTGGGGTGATATGCTGGGTCTGGTGACACTAACCTATCTATCTGCAGGGCTGGGGTGATATGCTGGGTCTGGTGACACTAACCTATCTATCTGCAGGGCTGGGGTGATATGCTGGTTCTGGTGACACTAACCTATCTATCTGCAGGGCTGGGGTGATATGCTGGTTCTGGTGACACTAACCTATCTATCTGCAGGGCTGGGGTGATATGCTGGTTCTGGTGACACTAACCTATCTATCTGCAGGGCTGGGGTGATATGCTGGTTCTGGTGACAGTAACCTATCTATCTGCAGGGCGTTCCTCCTACCCCCCCCCCCCCCCCCTCAGCTAGGCATACATGGGTTCTCAAAGGGGAGAAGCAGTGGCTTATCTCCCATGAAAACAAAAGGATCAGACATGTTGAATGTAAACATGCCCATTCCTTTTAATCTAATGGGAGATAAAGTGATAGATCCAAACCTTCTTCCCCTGACATCTGTTGCTGTGGCAGAGCTGGGGCGCCCTGATACACAACAGATGGTCACACACCAAAATCAGTGGCTTCACTAAACATGAATCTACTGTTTGTGGCCACCATTAGCCATACCATTGTTTCCTCTTAGGGAACTTTACATATGAATATAATGAGCAATTTTTACATATTTGTGTGAATGAGATTTAGCCAGTGTCCTGAGCGTGTGAGGAGGACCCTGAGGCAGGTACAAGGCGAGGACTGTAGGGGGTGCTAGATTTGTAGCAGAGCAGCCCCCTTTGCTATGCACAGAGTATTATCCATAGTGTTATATTGTAAGTACAATGTTTCCATAGAATACACAAGAGAGTAAGAAGGTTTTACAAACCGGTAATGGGTCCTCACGAAACTTCCTTGGAAAATCCATAACCTCAAGTCTTGAATTATTAGGCGTCACCGCATGAAGTTCTAGAGAACTACATATGAGGAACATTTTAGCTATTAAAGTCCTTTTAGCACAAAATAATGTATCAACTCAATGTATATAGTAAACTACGTGCACGGAAGTTTCAAAAAACATAAATGACCCCCATATTTTAGCAATCTGGAGCCTGTGGATCTGGTGCCAACTACAACTCTTAGCATGCCCTGATAGAAACTCCTCTAGTGTTTTATGTGTTACTTCACATTTAGGTTATTTTGGGGGGTTTCTATAATGTCTCATCTATAAACTCCTCGCTGATACAGAAACTCTGATATCTAGTACTGTGGATTTCATACTGTGGCTCAATTACACCTCTCAGCATGGCGGCGAGCTAGCACAAGAACACTTGAAAGCTATTTCTGGCAAAGAAAGGTGACCGTATGTACAGAACTGATAATTGGATAAATACTTTATTGCTGTTTTGTAGAGTGGAGGCTACAAAGCATTTAGAAATAGCCGGAGCTTTGACTAAGTGAGTACAATCCCCGGAGGCAGCTGTAATGCAATATTGTGCTTGTGTGTAGGGTCAAATGTCCTATGAAAGGCTCAGAACTTCTAAATCCTCTTCCCTTTTTTGAGCATTCCATGATCACATGTGCCCTTACCCATTAGTATATGGAATCAGGCGGTGCCATGTAAAGCAGCCATTACAATATCTGACAACTGTCATAAAATACATGAATTGTAATGGCTATTGATTCCAATATACCAGTATAACAATGTGGTATGTTCAGAAGACTATCAAGAGAATTTGTCATCAGAACCCAATATATCACCCCAGCCCCGCAGATAGATAGGTTAGGGTCACCAGTACCAGCATATCACCCCAGCCTTGCAGATAGATAGGTTAGTGTCACCAGAACCGGCATATCACCCCAGCCCGGCACATATGGAATAAACGTTCTTTTAAGCTGCACTGCAATGATTATTTTTCTATTGTTTGGTACCTTTTCCACCAGTGTACGTACATCAGCTCATATAACCTTGCTTTCTACCTGAAAATTAACAGAATTCTCTAATGCATTGGCTTATGTGATCTCATTCTGACCTGCTTAGAACTGCTTGCCTTTTGTTCTTTCCTAAAGTCACAGTCTGTCTTCCTGCTTAGAGTGTAATCCTTGGGCTCTCCACAAGGGGTGCACATTTGCTAAGGTTTAGGCTCCTGTCTTAGTTATAATGAAGAAGATGCCGCATCACTTTTCCTAATTGTAGATTTATTGTACAGACTCTTAAGAGTTTATTTTTAATATAGAGAAAAGGAGAATCGGGGTATATTGATGTGGTGCAAAGATTGAAAAATGTAAGGTGGACTTCTGCCCCAAATTCCTCTCCACTTTCTTACAGTCTGCTGTTAGTATCTACACGTCACTCATATGTATGGCCGACGGTATTCTCCTACTTGATTGATTGAAATAGATACAGCCACATGGTATCAGTCATCTGGGCAGGGGGGCAATGGGATTGTATTTGGTGGAGGATGGGGTGTAGGTGCTAAGTTCCATTGGGCAACACATGGCAGAAATAGCTGGCTATCCTAGACCTTTAAAGGGATTCTATCATTAAAATCAAGTTTTTGTCGATCACACATCAGAATAGCCTTAAGAAAGGCTATTCTTCTCCTACCATTAGATGTCTTTTCCGCGCTGCTGTTCGTTAGAAATCCTGGTTTTCTTCGGTATGCAAAGGAGTTCTCTCGCAGCACTGGGGGCGGGCGCTAGCGCTCAAACAGCACTAGGGGAGTCCCCAATGCTGTGAGAGAACTCTCCAGTGCCGCCTCCATCTTTTTTAGGAACGGCCTCTTCACACATCTTCTTCAGGTGCTGGTGGTCAAAATTCTAGGCCTCGGGCAGAGCCGACTGTGTATGCCCGCGGCCACAGAAAAATGGCCGTTTACACAGTAAGTAAGCGGCCATTTTCTTGTGGCCTGTAGGCATGCACAGTCGGCTCTGCCCGAGGCCTAGGAGTTTGACAACCAGCGCATGAAGAGGCCGTTCCTGAAGGAGATGGAGGCGGCGCTGGAGAGTTCTCTCACAGTTTTGAGGACACCCCCAGTGCTGCTTGAGAGCTGGGGACCGCCTCCAGTGCTGCAAGAGAACTCATTTGCATACCGACAAAAACTGGGATTTCTAACGAACGGGGGCGCGGAGAAGTCATCTAAAGGTAAGGGAAGAATAGCTTTATTTTTAAGGCTATCCCTACATGTGAGAGACAAAAAATTTGATTGTAATGGTAGAATCCCTTTATAGTGAAGTTTCTGACCCCATTTAGGTCACTTGTTCTCCATTTTTTAAGCAAGCATTTCATTAACTGGCAAGCGTCTATCAGTTTAGGAGAATTCACCACATTGACTGCAGCAGAATGTACAGAATCCTCCGAGGTGGAGAGCTTCATAAATCATAAATGATGCGCCTTTTAGAGCTTCCATCAAAGTGCATTGCGGAGACCATGTGGTTTCTCTGTGAGATCCTCTCTGATTCACGGAGGCAGTAACACGCTGTAGCTGGGCAGATGCAGAACAATCCATTTCTCCTATGGAATGATGGAGACCGAGCTGTGATGCCTGGCTACCCATACTGTGAGGTAGATGCATTGCAGTAATGGATGGGGGTAACAAGCTGGAGGGGTCTTCATTCATTTCTACCAGACTTTGTAAACTGCACCCTCCCCCACTGCAAGCGATGGAAGCGCAGACGCTTGACACAGCAGTCATTATGTATTCCTGTTCTGCAGAATTACTGCGTCAGGAGGTTTCTTTCACCTCCACCCAGTGCAGCCGCCAAACTGAAAAATCACTTTCTCACCCAACAGAATTATCTCAGTCAGTACGACAATGTACATTAAGACTTGGCTGCTATAATATCAGTTTATTGTGAAAACCATAGAATGCAGATTAATTCTAGATTTTATTATACAATTGTAACATACAGCAACATACCTTATCTATATACTACTGATTCTGCAGTGCTGTACAGAGATTGTCACCATCCACAGCCATCCATTTACATTCTCAGTCTCAGCCCACCCTATTGCACCTATCAGTAAGTTTTCAGAATATGGAAGGAAAATAAGAAAGATTTACAAAAATTGCCCTTGGTTACAGTTGAACTCAGCATCCCAGCACTGCAAAGGAAGTGTGCTAACCACTGAGCCAGCCAGCTGATTCATGATATCAGGTCCAGTCTGGGTGCAATAGAATGACACATACTGTAGATAGGATATGATATCCGGGTGACATCACATGACCATGGTGGTCATATGACCAGATATTAGCACAGATAAAACATCACTCAGGTGACTACCGAGATCATGTAACAAAACGCAATAATAGTCCTGACAGTGTCATACACTATGTTTTATAGATATACAGTCCTAGGAGCCCTGACAGTGTCATACACTATGTTTTATAGATATATAGTCCTAGAAGCCCTGACAGTGTCATACGCTATGTATTATAGATATATAGTCCTAGGAGTCCTGACAGTGTCATACACTATGTATTATAGATATATAGTCCTAGGAGTCCTGACAGTGTCATACACTATGTATTATAGATATATAGTCCTAGGAGCCCTGACAGTGTCATACACTATGTTTTATAGATATATAGTCCTAGGAGTCCTGACAGTGTCATATGCTATGTATTATAGATATATAGTCCTAGGAGTCCTGACAGTGTCATATACTATGTATTATAGATATATAGTCCTAGGAGTCCTGATAGTGTCATACACTATGTTTTACAGCTATAGAGTTCTAGGAGCCCTGACAGTGTCATACGCTATGTTTTATAGATATATAGTCCTAGGAGCCTTGACAGTGTCATAAGCCATGTATTATAGATATATAGTGCTAGGAGCCCTGACAGTGTCATACGCTATGTTTTATAGATATATAGTCCTAGGAGCCCTGACAGTGTCATACACTATGTTTTATAGATATACAGTCCTAGGAGCCCTGACAGTGTCATACGCTATATTTTATAGATATATAGTCCTAGGAGCCCTGACAGTGTCCTACACTGTGTTTTATAGATATATAGTCCTAGGAGTCCTGACAGTGTCATACGCTATGTTTTATAGATATATAGTCCTAGGAGCCCTGACAGTGTCATCCACTATGTATTATAGATATATAGTCCTAGGAGTCCTGACAGTTTCATACACTATGTATTATAGATATATAGTCCTAGGAGCCCTGACAGTGTCATACACTATGTTTTACAGCTATAGAGTTCTAGGAGCCCTGACAGTGTCATACGCTATGTTTTATAGATATATAGTCCTAGGAGCCTTGACAGTGTCATAAGCCATGTATTATAGATATATAGTGCTAGGAGCCCTGACAGTGTCATACGCTATGTTTTATAGATATATAGTCCTAGGAGCCCTGACAGTGTCATACACTATGTTTTACAGCTATAGAGTTCTAGGAGCCCTGACAGTGTCATGCACTATGTTTTATAGATATACAGTCCTAGGAGCCCTGACAGTGTCATACGCTATATTTTATAGATATATAGTCCTAGGAGCCCTGACAGTGTCTTACACTGTGTTTTATAGATATATAGTCCTAGGAGTCCTGACAGTGTCATACGCTATGTTTTATAGATATATAGTCCTAGGAGCCCTGACAGTGTCATCCACTATGTATTATAGATATATAGTCCTAGGAGTCCTGACAGTTTCATACACTATGTATTATAGATATATAGTCCTAGGAGCCCTGACAGTGTCATACACTATGTTTTACAGCTATACAGTTCTAGGAGCCCTGACAATGTCATTCATTATATTTTATAGCGATACAGTACTATGCACCCTGATTGTGTCATGTCCTGACATGTTTTATAAATATAGATTCCTTGGAAATTCTGATGCACCAGCTTGGACATCTGCGCCAATCAGGAAACGGTGTAGATTTCCTATGTAATTCCCTTCAGTTTTCTGGCTTTAGGTTGAGGCATTCCTGTCTATGCCTGCCTTGGCCTCTGCCCCACTCTACCATCTTTTGTAAAAAGTGTAAAGTGGGGTACAGCAAGATTGATGTGGCACGTCTTTGGTGCAAAGAAGGGCCGTGCACCACAACTATTCCCATTAAAGCTAGTTTTCTGCCATAGAGGGAATATTGAATTCCCATGAGTGAGTTTAGATGTCCAGAAGATTGCAAGAATAAAAAAAAAGTTATAACAAGATCCACCAACAGCATCTCCTGCTTGTTCATAGTTTGTAGGAAGCAGATTATGTACACATGTGTAGCTTGTTCTACCTAATGTATTGTATATAGAGAGATCTCTCTATAGTATTGTATTGTCCCTACATAATGTATTGCATATAAATATCTCTATACAGTATTGCAGTGTCCTACATAATGTGTTGTGTATGTAAAGATTTCTTTATAGTATTGTACTGTCTTAAATAATGTATTTTATACTAGCTTCTGCCCGTGACTTCGTCTGTATGTTGTTGTGGTCGATGATCCACCTGCTTCGGCGTTTCGGCAGCTCTCAAGCTGTCCTGCTTCTGAACTTGTTCCTCACACCGTGTCTGTGATTGTTCCGGCATCTCAGCAGCTCGCTGGGACGCCATATAATGAACCTGTTGTTGACGTCAATGATCCACCTGCTCCGGCGTTTCGGCTGCTCTAAGAGCCACTTGACGCCTAGCTTGCTCGATCCTCCTCAGCTCTGCTTGAGGAGAAGTCTGCTGACTTCTGGCTTCTTTCATAGCTCTTGTTTTTTGAGAATTTTGCAACAAATTTGATTTTCGTTTTCCCGGCATGTTTAAAACTGGGAAACTACCAATTTGGATTAAAGGGGTTTTCCCATTCTAGTGTCTCAGCACGCTGCCTGGAGTGTCTGCTTCTCATCTCCTGTATTTCTCTCCCCTGCTCTTCCCATTGGCTGAACAGGACACAGAACACTTATGCAGATCAGATAATATGCAGATGCTTGTACAGAATGGACGTGTTATCTGTGTGTTTACATAGAGAGATAACAGAACAGGCTTTATCAGCAAACTGCAATTAGCTGAACGATTGTCCTGCCGACAAGAGCAGTTTATTAGTAGGATGGTATAGTATATTAACATAAATTGATAGCAGTCATGAAGCCATGTCATTTACCGGGATAGAAAGTAGCTTATGTATTTATCCAGGTTACAAACTATCTATGTGCCAAATTTCATCCAATTACATTCAGCCGTTTTTGCATGATTGAGTAACAAACGTCCAAACGCATTTATAATATTAGTAGGATAACTGGTAACAACCTGGGTCTTATATTATTTTATTGAATCTCTATATAGGTAACTATGCCCTTTTATAAAGACCACGCCCCTTACAAGGGACGCTCCCACTTTTGCTGAGACGTACCAACACCCTTTGAAGGACTCTCCCAGGGAATATCTAGATGAGCATAAGAAAGACAAACAGCAAAGGAGACAATGAAACCAAGTGTATCACTCATATGGTGTATTCTATATATGTGCTGACTGTCAGGTGCGAAGCTTTCCTTTATATAATGTATCCTACAGTAAACCAATGACAAAAATGTATATTCTTATATGGAGACGTAGAGATATAAGACGCGGTATGGATGTAAAGCTTCACATTGCTGTCAGCCTCTCTGGACTTCCCTTGTAATAAATCATTTACTGCCTTTCAATAGTTGAGAGGAGAAGCTAAATGGATTACATTAATGACTAGACGCTCGCCTTAACTCCGCTCCCCGGGGTACAACATTCAGGTCAAAGAAAGTACAATAAAGCACTCAAGTAAATACCCCTGAATTAGCAGGAATCTTCCTTTGTCTTAGACTAGGTGGAGTAGCAAAAATGCAGCAATGATTTTTCACTAAGTAGCGAGGTCTGGTGTAGAGATGTGGCCCTCCCGGGATATCATGGCATGTCACCCTCTAGTATGTCCCATATACAGTACAACCCTTCAAAAAGACTCCAATGGTTTCTTAGAAAATAATAAGACACTGCTTGTCTATATGTCTGGGATTCTTTTGTGAATGCTGACCCAGTCTGATCACCATCAAGGAGAATTTAGCTCCTTTTTGAGCAGATAGGTATCTTCTTTAATGGGTCCTGATGGACGTCCTCAGGATCAATGGGAAGGAATTGTAAAATGTACCCCTCCTCTTCATCCATATCCTCGTACATCCTCTGGTTAATATTGATGGATATATGTGTCTTTCTTCAGCTGGATGTAACTAATATTGAAATATTTGATGCACAAATGCAGCTAAGTTTATCTTGACACTACCTCAAGCGGCCGTAGCCTCCTTACTCTCCTCCCGCTTTCTCAAACTAAATATGGAGAAAACAGAGTTTATCATCTTTGCCCCACCTCGTACGGCCCCTCCACCTGACCCATCTGTGAAAGTTAATGGAACCACGCTTACCCCTTTCTCACAGTCCGTTGCATAGGGATAACCTTGGATACTGACCTATCCTTCAAGTCGCACATCCAAACCCTCAACATCTCCTGCCACCTCCAACTCAAGAACATCCATTGAATCCGCTCCTTCCTCACCCCTGAAACTACAAAGATGCTCGTCCATGCCCTCATAATCTCCTGCTTAGATTACTGTAACACCCTTCTCCATTGCCTCCCTACAAATACTCTCACCCCCCCCTCTTCAGTCCACCTTAAGCTGTGCTGCTCGCTTAATACACCTCTTCCCCTGTTCTTCATTGGCTGCTCCCCTCTGTCAATCCCTTTATTGGCTACTCATTGCCCAGAGAATAGAGTTCAAGTTATACACACATAACCTCAGATCCTCCAATGACCTCCTGCTCTGCTCTTATCCGCTCCTCACACAACCGTCTCCAAGATTTCTCCCGTGCATCCCCCATACTCTGGAACTCCTTACCAAGATACATAAGACTGACCCCCACAATCACAAGCATCAAGAAGGCCCTGAAGACTCAGCTATTCAGGAAGGCCTACAACCTCCAATAACACTATCACCGCACTGCCATCTGTACAGCCTCCCCCTCTTCTTCTGTCTCTACCCTCTTCCCTCATAGATTGTAAGCCCTCACAGGCAGGGCCCTCTACCCCACTGTGCCAGTTGTTCACTGTTAGTATTTTTTTTTTAAAAAAACTGTAATTTTTATTGAAAATTTTTTGAAATATACAAAGCATCAAAGCTTACAGAGCACAAAGACCAAAAACATGAATGTGAAAGAGGGGAAAAAAGGAAAAAGGGGGGTAGGGGGGTTAGAGACCATTCAAAGTACAATACACGCCCTATGGTGACCATATAGCCTGGAAAGCCTCAACGGTGTGGGTTAAGTGAGGCCGTCAGACTCTCCAAACTGCGCACATCAGGTCTGGGCGGGAAGGAGGAGAGACCTTCTTCCAGCGGAGGGCAATAAGCGTCTTAGCTGCAGTGCGTATATAAAGAAACAATTTAGAAGACTGTTTGCCAAGATGTATAGGCGGAAGATTCAAGAGGTATGTAAGAGGATCTAGCGGAACCCCAGAAGTAAACAAAGCGTCCGTAAGGGACTTAACCTCCAACCAGAAGGGGCGAATCCCCGGGCATTCCCAGAAAATTCTGAAATTTCCCCAAGGTGGGACTATTAAAGGATTATCTTATCTTATCTTAAAATGTGATACAAGGTACCAACACCAACAGTGGGGAGAAATACTTGGGTTGAGAGAATGAAGTAAGGCAGGGGTATGATACCAGTGCACCAATACTTTATATTGGGTCTCGCGGAATGTAACACAGCCGCACGAGACAGCCGCACGAGACCAGATGATTTGCCCACTGTTAGTATTATATTTTTTTTGTATATTTTGTGTACCATATGTAAACCTTCAAATGTAAAGCACCATGGAATTAATATAATAATGTACAGCAGCATGGAATTAATGGTACTTTATAAATAATAATACTAGTAATAATAATAAGGGCTAGTTCACTCGGGGGCAAGGAGATGGATTTTGACAGCGAATTTCGCCTCAAAATCCGTCTCCATACAATGGTGGTCTATGGAGACCACTAGCGTTCTTTTTCCCACTAGTGGCAACATGAAAAGAAGCGAGCTGCCCTTTCTTCAGGCGGATTCCACGGCTTGCTGAGCCGTGGGTTCCGCCTGGCGGCAGCGACCTCCGGGGTCGGCCCATTCATTTGAGCGACTCCGGAGGGGGAAGCCCTGACCGCAACGGTCGTGGCAGGCAGGTTTTGACCCGAGAGTGACGCGGCTCCACGCGTCACTCTCGGTGCCAAAATCCGCCCCCCGTGTGAATGAGCCCTAATACCTCCAACCTTGCTTTACACAGTTATACCCCACTGCTGGCATGAACATGATAACATAGGACCAGGTGAGATTTCAGCATAGCTCCCTGGCCCGGTCACTCAAAGAAGAGAGAGGACAAAGAGGGTGAGAGCAGTGTGGGGTGTAGCAGTCTGAGAGCAGTTTGAAATAACGTTCCAAACACCCCATTAATGATCACCATACAGTATAATACCCATTATCCCCATACTATATAATGCCCCATTAGCACCCACACAGTATAATGCTCCATTAGTGCCCTTATACAGTCTAATGCTTCATTAGAACTTTTCACACAGTATTATGCTCCATAAGTGACTTGCATCATCTAGTATAATGCCCATTTGGGGCCTCCATACAGAATAATGCCCCCATTTTTTGTTACCAAAATATAATAATAATAATTAATAATAATAAAACATAAAAGATGTGAAAACCAGAAACGTTTCACCTTTTTTCTGTTTACTTTTCCCATAAACTGACCAAAAACCCCATGCAAAAATAAAAAAAAATCACATAAAAATAAAGCTCAATATATTACTGAAAAAAAAGACGTCAAATTTTTCGAATAATCCGAACGTAAACAAATTATCGCCCTCTAAATTGCATTTACTGCAAAAAAAAACGTCCAGTTGCGAAGCAAAGAAATTGGTTGTCATGAAGTGGTTAAATAATAGATCTTTACCAACAATGCCCAGAGATCGGTGTATCGGTGTGTCCGTGTATCATGGATTGGGTTGTGTTTCTCATTTCTTTCCCTTCAGGTCTAACAGATGTTTTTGCACTTAATGAAGTCATTCTTGAAAAGCGTTGCGGACTGTTGCGCGGATGAATCTCGAAGCGAGCGCATTATTTATTTAGTCCTCTCCATTATTTAATATGAGGTTCTCATCGTGCACATTTTATCCAGGCCTACCAAATCCATCTCAAATAAGTAATTTATGGTAAATAAATGTCTTAAGGAGAAGGCAGAGAAGAGACGGAAGTGGATAAATTGTCAATGTACAATGTATATTCCAAATGTGCAGTGCATCGGCATCCCGTTGCGGCATTCTGAATGAATGGGCCCAATCAGGACGAGTCCCGAGCTGCGGAATCCGCGGAAGAGCGAAGGACTCCCATTGAAATGAATGGGAGACGTTTTTGGAGGCGGATTCTGCATCAAAATCTGCCTGCAAAAAACTACGTGCGAACATACCCCATCAGGGGGGTCCTTATACTGGGACTTTCACATATTACCTGGAACATAAAGAGGCTCCACAGAGGGTCTGTGTCTCCAGAGAACTCGGCAGGTCCAAGTATTATAATGACATCTTATTATCTTCAATAAGAATTGTGTAATGTTACTTTTACCCTTTGGGGGCGCTGCAGGAAGTTTGAGCTGGTGATTCGCTCGTGTACACACGACTATCTATAAGAAGACGTCTTGCAGATGCCTAAGGTTACGCCTAGTAACAGGTTTCTTGTTCTTCATAGGCTTTTACAATGACATGCAGTAAATAATGAAGATATGTCCACAAGCGAGAAGTTGCGCATATATTGAATCTGTGAGACTGATATAAAAAAATAATATACTATGTGTATATATACCCAGTGTATATATACCCAGTGTATGGAGGCTATACAGCTTCTTCGTGTGAAGCCACCAGGCGTACATGCCCACTACTACAGATATGATCAGGTGATCAGGCGAATCCTATCTATGAATTGCGGACATGTGCCGATCCCCAAAACTGTCAATTATATCTGTGGCATCGCCGGCAGTTTCCTATAGATATAATTGAAGCATCAAGTCCACAGAGGAATCCTCTACAAATTTTCTGTGCTAAGGACTTAGGGTATGTTCAGAGTTTTTTGCAGGCGGATTTTGACATGGAATCCGCCTCAAAATCTGCCTGCAAAAACATCTTCCATTTATTTCAATGGGAGTCCCTCACTATTTTATCCCACTAGTGATTTTTTTCAGCTAGTGGGAAGAAGAAGCGACCTGCCCTATCTTACCACAGATTCCGCGGCTGACTCAGCGTTGGCGTCCCCGTCACAAGACTCCCTCCTGATTAGGCCCATTCATTCGGTCTAATCAGAAGCAGGATGTCGCAACGGGACGCTAATGCACTGTATTGTACTGATGCACTGTAGACGCGCCAGAAAAAACCACGTGATGGAAAAGGTTTCCGCTGTGTGAACATACCCTTAAAGAGATTGTCCAGTTTAAGACAAATATTGAGAAACAAATGTTATTGTTTGTATGCTTTTCCAGTATACATTCTGTACCAATTCCTCATGGTTTTCTAGATCTCTCCTTGCTGCATTCAATCTGCTTACTACCAGTGAATAAAAATTAAGCCATGGTCATGTGATATACAGTCCATGGTCATGTGATACACAGTCCATGGTCATGTGATACACAGTCCATGGTCATGTGATACACAGTCCATGGTCATGTGATACACAGTCCATGGTCATGTGATACACAGTCCATGGTCATGTGATATACAGTCTATGGTCATGTGATATACAGTCCATGGTCATGTGATATACAGTCCATGGTCATGTGATATACAGTCTATGGTCATGTGATATACAGCCCATGGTCATGTGATATACAGTCTATGGTCATGTGATATACAGTCCATGGTCATGTGATATACAGTGTATGGTCATGTGATATACAGTGTATGGTCATGTGATATACAGTCCATGGTCATGTGATATAGTCTATGGTCATGTGATATACAGTCCATCGTCATGTAATATACAGTCCATGGTCATGTGATATACAGTCCATGGTCATGTGATAGACACACTCGTTACCAGGCAGATATCTGTACTGTGATTGTAACAAGGCAAGCAGTGCACTTATACGTCCATCACATGACCATGGATTGTATATCACATGAGCTATTTGGTGCACCCATCTGAAAATTGGTGCTTCAGCAGATGCAGCCATGTGTTGTATTTGTAGATAGTGCAATGGCTATAGGCTACAGAAGTCACTGTGAGGAATCAGACAAATATGGATATACAGGTAGGACTTAGGCTCCTGTATGGAATTACAGATTTGCACAGAATACAGCCATGTACATGAGCCTTGAGAGTAAAAGTAAACCTAGGAGTCAAAAAAGACCCCTCTCCATGTATACTGGCACTACTGTGCTGCACTATAGAGGTGGTACTATGTAGCTCTCAATAGCTGCTGCATTATCAGACCTATATAATTCATATACCACCCCATAACCATGTGAAACACTGGATCCTGGTAAATAAATAGGACGCCCTCAGGCCCTGATGCTACAGTCCATATTTAGCGCACATGCACATAATAAAGATTTACATGTATACACATGACAATCCATTCGGAAAATCCACACCAAATAGCGCAGTTCTTGATGTGGATTTTGAAGCCATTTTTTTATAAATCCATGGTGGAAAAAAAGAAACCAATTGACATACAGGAGACTTAAAATCGGAACCATCGACCAATTTCCAAAAAAATCTGCAACATCAAATAATAATTTATATAGACTTTTAGACTCAGGTCCCATGAAACAAATCACTGCAAAAAAATGTGTTTACTCTGCGGACTTTCTGCCTCTATTATACCTATATGGGAAATGCCAGCCTTCCCCCTGTGGATTTTTTTCTGCAATGTGTGGATGGGATTAGCCAGAGTCCCATTTACTTTGCAGATAATGTAAAACGCGGTATTTTTTGCCAAAGTGTTTCCACCACGGCCAAAATGTTGCGTTTTTGCAACGTTGGGCCCTGGCCTAATGCTCATGAAATAGATTTTCCACATTGAAAGCCCTGGATCCCACAATTTGACTCGCCACCCATTATAAAGCAGTGGCCTATCTTTAGTGTTAGGGATTAATCTTTTCAGGTTGAGGCTAGAGATGAGCGAGTACTGTTCGGATCAGCCGATCCAAACAGCACGCTCACATAGAAATGAATGGACGTAGCCGGCACGCGGGGGGTTAAGCGGCCAGCCGCCGTCAAAGCGGAAGTACCAGGTGCATCCATTCATTTCTATGGAGCGTGCTGTTCGGATCGGCTGATCCGAACAGTACTCACTCATCTCTAGTTCAGGCCCCACGTTGCGGAAACACAGCTTTTTTTGTTGCAGATTTTGCAGCCAAGAATGCCTACAAAATGAAGGGGAATATATAGGAAGTTCTTATACGTCTACATTCTGCTCAAACCACTCCTGGCTTTGGCTCAAACAACCGCAGCAAAATCTGCAACAAAAAAAAAAAAGCTACGTTTTCGCAACGTTTGGCCTCAGCCAAAGACAGCTACATTTCTATGCATTATTTATGGAGTCGGACTGCTAGTAAAGATTATTACCCATCCTGTATAATTCTAAGTGAAATGCAAGATAACTAGAGATGAGTGAGTAGTATTCGATCGAGTACCACTCGCTATTCGAATGGAAAAGTTCAATGCAGAACCAGCATTGATTGGCCGAATGCTATACAGTCGGCCAATCAACGCTGGTTCTTCTCCTACCTTTAGAAGTCTTCTCTGTGCAGCGTCCCTGCGGTGTCTTCCGGCTCTGAATTCACTCTGCCAGGCATCGGGCCTGGGCAGAGCCAACTGTGCATGCCCACACTACATTTTCTTGTAGTGCGGGCATGTGCAGTTGGCTCTGCTCAGGCCCGATGCCTGGCAGAGTGAATTCAGAGCCGGAATATGCTGCGGGAATGCTGCACGGAGAAGACTTTTCGGAGGTTCCAGCCCGACCCTCACTCGTGGACTTGGTAAGTATAATTTGATCAAACGTTGCCTACCCCTGAAACGAGCATTTTCCCCCTCATAGACTATAATAGGATTCGATATTCGATTCGAGTAGTCGAATATTGAGGGGCTACTCGAAACGAATATCGAACATTTTACTGTTCGCTCATCTCTAAAGATAACATAACCATATAATAAAAGAGAGGCCGAAGACAAGTGTACAATACAAAATGTAATCTTTATTCTTTTGGCTTGTTGTAATGTAGTTAGCTGTAATTTTAGGTAATAGCATTTTCCTGCATGCAGTTCACAGTACACTACAAGTCATTATTCCTGGAAAGCAACGGATTCTACATTAAACGTCTGCATGTGTCCAAAACAGAACTGAAGTTGAACATGGTGTCATAAGCAAAGTCATGTTTCTTTGGAAGAAATGAAGAATGTGGATCCCACATATTGGCTAAAACATTCCAGTGCAGCATGAACAACAATAGAATGAGTCTAAAAAGGAAATGTAAACCAGGCCTATACAACTTGTGGCTTAGCCAGCGACTGATCCGCTACAATCCTGAGAATGCCTTACCAGCCGGAGAACTGATGAAGCATGCAGGGGCAAACGTTAGACTGCAAAGTCTGGACACGGGATATCATGTGGGCTTAATGGAACTCTCCATGAGTAGGAAAATCTCCTTCAGCAGTATATAGCATGCTGGAGGTTGCCAAAGTCTGTGCCTTAGTGGTCGCCCTATTACTGAATGTGCTGTTGGGGGTCTGTGTGAGGACTAGTAACACAGTGAAGGCTTAGGCCTAAGCAGTGCTGGTCATTGAGAAGGGCAGTTATTTTTGTATTGACTTTAATTTAAAAAAATTGAGTTACTTTGTAACAATTTTCAGTTTCCATCGAAACAGACTGCCAACATATCCTGTGTAGTCAGAGGACGTACTAGCTTCTACCTGACTCCTATTAAACGTGTCCCTACGAAGTAAGAGGTAGGGAACAGGTGGCTACTGGATCAATCCCCGCTGTAGTCTGTTACCACGTCGGGCAGATTTTTATTTTAATAGACTAGGTTGCTTCTTTTCAGATACACTGGAGCGATCCAATACAAGCAATAATGTATTAACCCCCTTTAAATTTGGCCAATGACATCAACACGTGGCAAGGTCACAAAATTGCCAAGGATGTAGGCACTTAAGATATCACTGAGTCGGAGAGTTTTTGGATTAAGGCTTCTTACTAAGTACAAGTCACCAATGAAGACCGGTGGGAAAGGTTCATCGTGACATCGGCTGTACTACGTAAATTCATCGCCTACTTCTCCTCGACGGCCCACGAAACGGCTGCCACCAGTGCCCAACGTTTGCAGTGTAACCCAGCCGCCGGAGAGCAACAATATGTCTAAGCCTTATGTAAAATGAACAGAAAATAGAAACATATTTAACCCTTTCAGCTAGCCCTTCCGGAAATAACTTGCCGCCCAAGCATTTCTGGGGGAATCTGGCATTGAAAAAGTTAAATCCCTGATGCAGGCATTTCTTACAGTTTCTGTATATTTTTGCCTGGTGTTTTCTTCTATTTTTTTGTGTGTTTTTGTTTTTTTTTAACGTCTGTCATCAATATACACGTGTTTTTCATTGTGCGAGCTGTGGTCCCAGATTTTACATATTTACGTCCGCATTCAGCGTATGCACCGAGAAAAAAAAAGGAATTGATAATAAAATAGCAAAATTTACAACTCTCTTTGTCATTTTTATTTGCAAAGATCTCCAATTCAATAGCGCTAAGCATGGGCAAGTAACAAAAGTGACCACAACATTAACCCCTGAAGTTTTAGGTTTTTTTTTTCATCTCTTCTCTTATGTACAAAATGCTGAAAAATAAAGCTAAATGAATATTTACAGTATTTATAGATTCTTTGTTTCTTAAAAACTCTCTAGCCTTCGATGCGGTTTGCGACCTGTCCAATCAAATCTGGATTCATACGAAATACGAGAAACAGAATAATTCCACAAAAACAAAACCAAAAAAAAAAAAAATAAAAAAAATAAAGTAAGGAAGAGCGAACGGAAATAGCTGCAAACTATTGCTTAACCGTTTCGAGACAGCAAGGAGGTTAATAAAGAAATGAGGTCTTTTGGAACAATTTGTCTTCGTCAACCATTGGCGTATGGCTTTCCGTAATATACTGCTGGACGGTGGGAAAACAAAAAAAATTTCATAAGCAGCCCTGGCAATACAAACATGCACCTGTGATAGCGTCCAAACTATTTATATTGGTACAGAATATTTCTATATTTTTTTATTTTTTCCAAAAGCTTGCAAACTACACATACTGTGGTACATATTTGATGCAATAAATACTGTGCCCAAACCATTATTTTCTTGCTCAAACATCCACCACATAGTAAAGTAACTATTTACATACCGTAACATAGGCAATTCCATTGGCTTGTACAATGTCAACCTCGCTGACAAGCTGAAGATGGCCAAAATAATCAGAACAATGCAGGAGAAAGCCGAAAAAAACTGTATTTTTTGGGGGTCTACCTGTGCTCCCGGTGAACGGAATTCCACCTATGAATGGACTGAAGCTTTGCCCGTCTTGTGATTGGTGGTTGCATAAAAAGTGACTCAATTTGTCCTCTGATGTGGGACTTCCGAGGGACAAAACAGGCACGTATTCATTTTTTTTCCCTATGTGACACATCATGAACAATTAAGCACCCCAACAATACGTGTCACATGATAATGAATTTTTTTTTTTTGTATCTCTATTTTTTTTTATATTTTTTTTTCCCATGCATGACCTATGAGCCTGGCATGCTTTCATGCAATCAGTTTTCTTCATATATGTTATAGAGAAAGATATTGAAGAACGCCTGGTCCTCATACCTTAGAAGTGGTAAATTATCAGCTCCTTCCCAACATAAAACCCATTTACAAAAATAGTCGCATATAATTGTAGAGAACCTATGAATTCAAAAAAATGATGAATCCATAAACATAGAACTTGTAAACATATGGCAAATATGGCAGTTGAAATGCAAACAGTGGATACAAGTAGTTTACTAAAGTGTTCGACACACAAAAAAAACAATAGGTTTGTATCCCACAAAATGGTCCCCATTCCGCACAGTCTGAGTAGCCATTTTGACTATCCTCTTCAGCAGTGTCAGCTGGGAAATTAACCCCTTTACTTCCGCAGGGACCGGCAAAACATACACGTGATGCCTTGCAAGCCTCTATAGCAGTGAAGTGGTTAAAACAGTAACCTCCAGTCAAGGTCGTTGAGTGTCTTGATCGTCCCGTTCCCGACAGGGGGTCACTGTTTGTATTGTAGGCACTGACCAAATGTACGTAATTGTAAGAACTGTCAGTTTGGCATAAATCTCTGAAAGGAGTCCTGCTGACATAAAGAATGTTCACAGGCTGTAAACAGTTTGCCACATAAAAATCACTTTTTACGCTCCCTGATGTCTTTCCCCCTGTCTTCTTTCTCTATTTTGTCTTTTTCGTGTTTTTCTTTGTCTGGTTTTGTAACACTGTCATAGGAAGGGGGAGAAGTTGTTGAGGGAGTGATGTCTACTTTATCTGTGGTGGAGTTTCCGTTGAGCCGGTCACTCAACATGTCCTTTCGGGTTATTAGACTGTCTCCGTCTTTGCCCTTGTTTTGATTGTACATAAAGGAAGCACGTTTTATGGATTTCCGCAGAAGGTAACTTCGGAAAGCTCGCTGGATAATAACAGCAGACTCTTCCTCTTGTTTTCTACGTAAAGTAGATGTAATGGGTTCGTAAGAGGCTTTGGAAGGGTTGGAGGCCATAAACCTCTCTTCCATTGGTTGCCGGAGATTATCCATTTCATCTCCCTCACCCAATACACGCTTGGTGAAGGCGAAAAGGATGTCAAGGCAGTGAATTCTGTCACCGCTTACCATGGGAAGATCCATTGCAATAAGCTGTACATGGTTAGGTTTTGGTATACGAAGAGGTGGATCCAGTGCATCAGCAAAGTCAGGCAATTTACTGTACTGAATAAATTGTGTTGCACCTGGATCAAACTTTTCCCAAACTTCATAGAACATCTCAAAGTCATCCTCCCCGAGAGGTTCTGCGCTTTCCTCCGTAGCAACACCGAAATTCTCCAAAATGACAGCAATGTACATGTTGACCACCACTAAAAACGATATGATGATATAACTTACAAAAAAGAAAATCCCAACAGAGGGGTTACCACAATCACCTTTGACAGAACTCCCTGGATGTTCTGCATATGGGTCACAGTCCGGTGCTCCACTGTTAAGAATTGGATTCAACAGTCCGTCCCACCCGGCTGAGGTTGTGATCATAAATAAACAGATCATACTGTTGCCAAAAGTTTCAAAATTGAACATATCGTCGATTCCGCTTTCTTTCTTCACGTAAGCAAAATTGGACATTCCAAAGATGGCGTAAATGAACATGACTAAGAAGAGTAGGAGACCAATATTGAATAAAGCAGGAAGTGACATCATCAAAGCGAAAAGCAGAGTACGGATTCCCTTCGCTCCTTTAATAAGACGTAGGATACGACCAATTCTAGCAAGTCTTATGACCCTGAACAGGGTGGGTGACACAAAATATTTCTCAATCAGATCAGCCAAAAACATTCCTGCGGATAAAAAAAAAAAAATGTGAGCGAACCCATGGTTGTAAAATAACATGTGGAAATATCAAGTCAAATATTGGAAAGGATATATAGAAAAACCGGAAAATGATAGAGCACTAATGGCAGCAAAATCCAAAATAAACTTGAAAATAAAAATCACGATGTGGATGGTTAAGATGAGTTGGTTCTGTTTATTGATCCAAGGACATGAACAACAGTTTAAAATGTCTACGCGTTTCGACACCGGGCGGGTGTCTTCTTCAGGCCAAGCATTAGGTGTCCAGCAATAGCCTTAGAACACCGAAGAAGTGAAGTGTGAAGAAGACACCGGCCCATTAGCGCTCTATCATTTCCCTGTTTTTCTATATATCCTTTCCAATTGGCCTCACCACCCACTGTGTGGGACGGTGTCCGGGTAAGAGCTGTAATTGGCCTGGTGGGCTCCTGGTTGGAGTCTACTATTTCCACCAGGTCACCATTTTTATACTTCTCTCAAATCAAATATTGGGGAGATTTATCGATCCCTCTACGCCAGTTTTTTTTTTCTATTGTGGTGCACATTTGACGCAAGGTCCTTTCTTGCACCAAACATGTTCCACAACCCCCGTTACACATCACATTTGCCACATTGTTTGAAAGTGGCTAGAGTGGCGACACACTATGAATTATAATGGACAGGGACACACCCCATTGTCGAATTCATCCATTTCTAGAAGGAATAACACAGGGAGTGATGCTTTATGGGTAATAGAACATACATGTCAAGAGTGTTGATAGGTCCTCTTTAAGTGCAATTTGATGTCTCCATGACATAAACAGTTGACACACAAAGTAGATGCACATAATAAACTGATACACAATATATAATACGGCAAGATCTGATTATTGAGAAATCACAACGACTCGTTGCTTTGTCATGTTTAGACATTTGCTTTGCTTCCAATCATACAAATAAAATCTGACTCAAGACCATCTGGATTTCTAGGCCGTCACGAAGCCAGTCATGAATGTATTTCAATAGATTTCCATGTAAACGTGATTGTTAAAGGCAACACTGAAAATGCCATCCAGGCTACACGGCCAAGGACTTAGGAATGTTTTTCCAAATAGAATTTTATGGCTTTTGCTCAGACCTTCAAGTTACGTTTCATTTAACGCCAATAGGCCCACCTACACGAAGCAAAAGTAGTAAAGTCGCACGTACAAAATATACCTACCTACAATAGACAAGATAACAACCACAAAATCAAAGATATTCCAGCCCATTGTGAAGTAATAATGGCGCAGGGAAATAAGCTTCAGCACACATTCTCCCGTGAATAGCACGATGAATACGGCGTTAATCCAATACAAGTTGTTCTCCATGTCTTGACTTTGGTCGTCGGTTTCAATCATCATCGTCACCATATTTAAGCAGATAAGAACCATAATGCTGATGTCAAAGGGTTGCATGGACACAAAGTCAAAGACCGCACCTTGAAATTTGTTCTGAAATAGGCAAAAATTGTGGAGTTATTATTGGAGAGAAAGTCCGGTAACTCTGCGGCGTGTTCTATGTCTACAATATAAAGTCCTACCTGAGGTCTCGGGACAGGCTTTTGGGGTTTCTTTGATCCAAGCTTTTTCATGGCATTATAATATTTCTTTTGTTCCTCTGTCATGAAGATATCCTGACCCCCGAATTATAGGGAAAAAAATCAAAAGTGGTTATGACAAAGGAGTTTTTTTTTGTATTTTTTATGTACTGACTCCTGACCCCCATTATATAATATTGTTCTGACTCTGTAGTATTAGAACGTTCTCTCCCGGCCCCCATTATATAATATTGTTCTGACTCTGCCACATTAGAACTTTGTCTCCCGACCCCCCACTCTATAATATTGTTCTGACTCTGCATCATTAGAACGTTCTCTCCCGACCCCCATTATATAATATTGTTCTGACTCTGTAGTATTAGAACGTTGTCTCCCAACCCCCATTATATAATATTGTTCTGACTCTGTAGTATTAGAACGTTGTCTCCCAACCCCCATTATATAATATTGTTCTGACTCTGCCACATTAGAACTTTGTCTCCCGACCCCCCACTCTATAATATTGTTCTGACTCTGCATCATTAGAACGTTCTCTCCCGACCCCCATTATATAATATTGTTCTGACTCTGTAGTATTAGAACGTTGTCTCCCAACCCCCATTATATAATATTGTTCTGACTCTGTAGTATTAGAACGTTCTCTCCCGACCCCCATTATATAATATTGTTCAGACTCTGTAGCATTAGAACGTTCTCTCCTGACCCCCATTCTGTAATATTGTTCTTACTCTGTAGCATTAGAACGTTCTCTCCCGACCCCCATTATATAATATTGTTCTGACTCTGTAGTATTAGAACGTTGTCTCCCAACCCCCATTATATAATATTGTTCTGACTCTGTAGTATTAGAACGTTCTCTCCCGGCCCCCATTATATAATATTGTTCTGACTCTGCATCATTAGAACGTTCTCTCCCGACCCCCATTATATAATATTGTTCTGACTCTGTAGTATTAGAACGTTGTCTCCCAACCCCCATTATATAATATTGTTCTGACTCTGTAGTATTAGAACGTTCTCTCCCGGCCCCCATTATATAATATTGTTCTGACTCTGCATCATTAGAACGTTCTCTCCCGACCCCCATTATATAATATTGTTCAGACTCTGTAGCATTAGAACGTTCTCTCCCGACCCCCATTCTGTAATATTGTTCTTACTCTGTAGCATTAGAACGTTCTCTTCCGGCCCCCATTATATAATATTGTTCTGACTCTGCCACATTAGAACTTTGTCTCCCGACCCCCCATTCTATAATATTGTTCTGACTCTGTAGCATTAGAACGTTCTCTCCCGGCCCCCATTATATAATATTGTTCTTGTTATTAAATGAGGTTAAGCTATTATGTGGATCTATGTGCACTGAGTCATGATATGACACACATAGAATTCTGTTCTCTAAGAGATATCTGTGCAAAAATTGTTGCACAATATACAGTGCTGAGCAAATGCTAATCAGAAATTGAATATTTTATTTTATTTATTGAAATATTTTATTGTTGGAAATTACCAAAGTGAAGTAAATGAAGAGAGAAATATTTGGTGTGACCTTAGCCCTTTGGAGGAGGAGTCCTGAAAGTGATGATATGTCCCGGACAGATATAGGCTGCCATGTCATTCTATCTCAGGATATATCCATAAGGGAGGCTTCACACCTGCGCCCGGTCTCCGCTTTGTGGGTTTCCATCTTCTGCACGAGAAACTGGAAAGGAGACGGAAACCCGGCAGTCAATGTCCGTGAACGTCTTCTGATCTTTGCAGCGAAACCGTTTTTTTTTAACTGGACACAAAGTCTTGCACGTCCAATTAAACAAAACGGTTTCGCTGCGGAAATGCAGAAGACGCACACGGGTGAACACTTTGCAAACCCATTCAAATGAATGGTTTTGAAAACTGACCGCCGGTTTCGGTCTCCTTTCCAGTTTTTCAGGCAGAAGATGGAAATCTGCAAAGCGGAGACCGGGCGCAGGTGTGAACCCGCCTTTATAGGGAAGATCTAGGAATCTGACCTTTCACAACCTCAAAAATTTTAGGCCAATAGGCCAATAGGTGCTAAGTTGTTCCTACTGGAGATTGGTGATTCCTGTTTGACTGCTCCAGCCCAGGACCGCCCACCTGACAGTAGACAGCCTAATTAGCATATTAAGTCCTGAAACTAACTGCAGTGAGTGCTTGGTAACGGTGGGGGCTAAAGAAAAAACTCAAACTCCGAATCAGCAGAGAGCTGGATAGAATTCCTCAATGATAAAGTGCAGCCTTGTACGGACAGGCCATAAAGGGTTAACACGAAATACTTATCTTCTTTTTCTGTTGATTGAAATTGTCAATGATGACACCAATGAAGAGGTTCAAGGTGAAGAAGGATCCAAAGATGATGAAAATGACAAAGTAGAGATACATGTAGAGATTGTCTTCATATTCTGGCTGCTCCTCCACCTTAAATGGAAAGGAAGATTCAGAGGGAAGATTGAAGGGTAGAAAGTCAGAAGTGGAGAGACGCAGCTGCCCAAGAACCTATTGCTGTATGGTTATATCGCCCGTCTCTGCTCTTTTGTCTATTTTTCCTACTTTTTTTATTCATTTAAATCCCTTTGTACTCTGGGTATTCAAAATATTCGTACTCGATCGAATACTACTAGCTATTCGCAGTAAATATTCGATTCAGAGCCAGCGTTATAGTGTATAGCATTCGGCAAATCAAAGCTGGTTCTGCAGCAGGCTCGTCCTTGCTAGTTGGGAGAGCTGGCAGCTTGCTGTTACGAGGGAGCTGACTTTTTCTCATAGGAATGCATTGACCAGCGTTGATTGGCCAGTGTACAGCGATTGGTCAATCAACGCTGGTTCTGCCGGAGGCTCGTCTGTGAGGAGGCGGAGTGCAAGATCGGACCACAACATTCTCCATTGTGGTCCGATTTTAGCCAATCAATGCTGGTCAATTCATTCCTATGAGAAAAAGTAAGCTCCCTTGTAACAGCAAGCTGCCAGCTCTCCTGACTAGCAAGGACAAGCCTGCAGCAAATCAATGCTGATTCTGCAGCAGGCTTGTCCTTGCTAGTCAGGAGAGCTGGCAGCTTGCTGTTACGAGGGAGCTTACTTTTTATCAGCACAATTGCAAGCGCTGTGCAGTTAAAATGCACGGGCTCCATAGACTATAATGAGGTCCGTGTGCTTTAACTGCACAGCGCTCTTCCTAAACACTCTCCTCTTGCTATTCGTGGACTTGGTGACTCTCCTTTAGTCGAATAGTGGTTTCCCCTGAAACGAGCATTTTTTCCCATAGACTATAATGGGATTCGATATTCGATCGAGTAGTCGAATATTGAGGCTCTACACGAAACAAATATTGAATCTCAAATATTTCACTGTTCGCTCATCTCTACTCATAACTTTTCCTATATCCTAGATCTGCCTGCTCAGCTCCATGCTGCCTGTAGAGGGGGCTGCATTTTCAATATGACAAGTTCCCTTTAAGGACCCCAATCACCCAAGGAGTGAAGTTACAGGAAGCAAAGTCCTTGGCCATATGGTTATCTTTTAGAAGTTATTCTATATACTCGACACACCCAAGTTAGTGAATACTCACCTTTCGTGAATCAACTGCAGCGTACATAATGTCCATCCAACCTTTAAATGTGGCCTATGAAAATTGATATAAATTAAAATTCATATTAATATGTCAAAGCCTTAACTAAGCAGCACTTACTAAGATAACAGACTATAAATGTAAAATCGCAACGTCATATTCACAGGCCATAGAGATTTTAAAAATGTATTGTAAAAATAGGGCAAAATTTTATGTAAAAACTTTTTTTTAGGGTCTTAGGACAAAGAAATGAGAAAAAACCTGTGTGATCAGGAGGGTCTGGGTGTCGGAAGGTGATTTATGTGCACCATGATGCGGCTCCTCTCTGACCCAGCGATCACGTGATCCGTCAAGGATCACTGACCATTGGAGCTGCTGGGTCCCAAAGGGCCAAGATCGGCTCAGCAGTTATGGGCAGGTGGCTGTATTCCTCTCTCCTCTGAGGCTATAGGTATCAGAACCCCCACCAAAAAATAGAGTTCGGATGCCCCCAAATGTCTATTATGACCTTATGGGAACACAATGCAAAAAAAGAAAAAACCCAGAAAAGTAAAAAATATAAACTAAAGTAAAATAATTATAAAAAAAGTAATACACCAATACTGTGTCCAAATCACAGGTTCTAGCTCCACCCGATGCCGCAATATAAAATAAAAATTACTGTAACGGACAGGGAAAACTGTTTCAGGCTAAGGCCCCAAGTTGCGTTGATGCAGCTTTTTTTGTTGCAGATTCTGTTGCAGTTTTTTGGAGCCAAAGCCAGGAGTGGAAGAAGGGAGAAGTATAAGAACTTCCTTTATGTTCCTCATTCCTTTTGTAGCCATTGTAAGCTTTGGCTCAAAAAATCCCAAACAAAATCTTCAACAAAAAAAGCTGCGTTTCCACCACTCTTTTGTTTATATTTTCCCTGATATAAAAAAATAAAAATAACAGAAAAATAAAGCCTGAAAAAAATGAAAAAATTAGTTGAATAACCCAAGTGATAAAAATGTTATAGCCCTTAAAATCGCATATGCGAATAAACCCGAAAATGTGTCTGGCCCGAAACTGGCCCAATACTGACGTGGTTAAGAGGGCCAAGCTGACATCTAGATGCCCTACAGGTCACAATGATGATATAACATATTAAAATGGTGCTGTTCATCAAATACTAGGGGAAATGAGAGAAACTAAATTTCAAAAAAATCACAAAAAATCACAACTTACCACTTGAAGCAAAGCAAGGTAGCCAAAGCCGACGTTGTCAAAGTTGACTTTAACATTTTTCCATCTTGCAGATTCATTTTGGGCTATAAGTGCTAAACAGTCTGATTTATTATTAACTATATTGGTTTTAAAGTATTCTTCTGTAGTGACATTTATGCAGTAACCATATTTTCCAGAAAACATGTTCACTCCCATAATGCTGAAAATTAGCCAAAAAATTAGACAAACCAGCAGGACGTTCATGATGGAAGGAATGGCGCCTATTAGGGCATTAACAACCACCTAGCATAGAATTGAGAGGGGAAATAGATATCAGTGTCACTTTTTATCACTTACATTAAACGATTAGTGGGACAGAAACATAAAAATGAACTAAAAAAATTATAATTTTTTTTGAAAATATTATAAATATTATAATATTATAAAATTTAAGATGAAATGATGAACCCTTACACAAATAATGACACCTAATAACTCAAGATTAAAAAATAATAATAATTGAGAATGTATAATTGTAATTTATTTATGTAAAATATAAAAAAAATTAATTTAAATAATAATAATGATAATAATAATAATAAATAATAAAAAAAGTGAAACAAAAGTAAAAAAGGTAAAATAATAATGTTTTTCCACTTTTCCTAAAATAGACAAAAAAATTATTAAAATAGGTCAGAAAATTCAAAAAGAATTTTTGAAAATAAAACTACTGTAAAATTTAAGATGAAATGATGAACCCTTACACAAATAATGACACCTAATAACTCAAGATTTAAAAAAATGAGAATGTCTAATTGTAATTTATTTATAGAAAATCTAAAAAAAAACAAAAATTTTTAAATAATATTAATAATAAATAAAAAAAATAATAAAAAAATTGTAAAACAAAAATTAAAAAAGGTCAAATAATAATGTTTTTCCATTATTCGTAAAGATATTTTTTTTATTAAAAAAATAGACAAAAAAAACCCCATGAAAATAGGGCCGAAAATGTAAAAAAAAAAATTAAATAACGAGTTAAATATATTTGAAGATACAAATAATGTAATGAGATGATAATATATTGAAATTTAATATTTAAAATTTAAACATGGCACAATAAAACATACAATGTGATGGAGCAAATATTTTATAGATGGAATAATATCTTAAGAAATTAGACAGACATGCAAGTGATAAAATGCTAGGTGGTCGAATTTCTTAGTGCAAGCAAATTTTAACACGACCCAGTCACAAACCATTGAACTAGTAGCGACTAATGATGTATTTCGAGTTAGGCAAGCAGCAATGATGTATTCACTAAGACTATTATTCCACTCTGTGCATGGAAACATTCTTAGCAAATAGAACAATTTCCATTTCCAATTTCAAACTTCAGTCTTCAACCGTATTGTCTACATTTAATTTTAAAAATTTCGGCTTCATTATTAGAATTTCCTCTTGCGCTTTCGAATTTGCATTCGTTATTTAAAATGAAATTTGGAAATTTGAAAAAAAAAAAATAGTTTTTTGTCCGAATCAAGAATATGAAGGTCTACGGTTAACTAAGTAAATAAATCTTATAATTGGAAGGTTTATCTATGGTGAGGATGTAAGGCCGAGATAGAGTGTCCATGTACAGTATTTCGGTATTACTATGGAGTAGTATAGGTACAGCAATGATGTGAAATACTTACTGTGACATGGTAAGATCTTGCCATATGTATTTATTAGAGGGGGAATCACAAATTCCATGCTGGTATACTGCATATAAAACCATGAGTCTTAAGCTAAACCGAATGTAACAAAGCCCAACATTTGTTTTAAACACAACAATTCACGTATTAATGCCTATTTTGAATTTAGAAGAGTTCCTAGGATAAAAAAATAAATTTGCAACCCAATAGATGCCAAGGAATTCACTGCAAAATAGTATCAGAAAAAACGTGGTGAATAATATGCCTGTTTAAAGATTAAAAAACATTAAAAATATTTAATTTACATAAAAAACATTTCCACAAAAATATTACAAAGTTTAATTCATTCGATCATCATCATTAGATGAATCCACCTTTGTACATATTTACGAAATGTAAAGGAAATTTGTAAGTGCATATAATATCTTCCATTGATCCTGGTTGGCAGCATCTACTGTAGCTAGGGTTGAGCCGATCTTGAGATTTCAGGAGCGATTTTAAAATCTGATTCCGATCATTTTCCAGCTGATCTTGATCCCGATCGTGAAATTTGCTCGATCGATGATCGGGATCCGATCTTTCCCGATTCCTCAACCCTAATTGTATATTATATATACAGTAGGGTTGAGCTGATCTTGAGATTTCAAAATCCGATTTTCGATCATTTTCCAGCTGATCACGATCATGAAATTTGCTCAATTGCCAATCGGCATCCGATCTTTCCCGATCGCTCAACCCTATTTGTAACACAAAGCTGCATTCATTAACTATAGCAGGGGTAGGGAACTTACAGTTCTCCAGCTGTTGCAAAACTACAATTCCCAGCATGCATGCTTGCTCTGCTGTTCTTGGAACTACTATGGAAGTGAATGGAGCATGCTGGGAGTTGTAGTTTCACAGCAACTGGGGAGCCAAAGGTTCCCTACCCCTGATCTATAGGCTTCAGAGCTGCACTCTCCTAGCACTCCTATCTGATTCAATGTCTCTAAAATGCTTGTTTCAGCAATTACCGGGAGGGACCACTAGAGCATCGGTGTGAAGTGTATGATATGTAACAGCAAGGACCTCTACAGCGTTGGGGTGGGGTGCAGGGAATATAACAACAGGGACTACTAAAGCATTGGAGTGGGGTGCAGGGAATGGAAAAACAGGGACTACTAAAGCATTTGTGCTTGAGTACATGGAATATAACAGGTGAGTATTTTTATTTTTATTTTTTTTAATTTAATAACATTTCCTGCTGTTAGTTCAGTGGTTTTGAACCCTTATAATGATGACCATTTCCAATGACAACCCTCAGGAGTGTGAATACAGCTCAGGGCTATAATATAAGATGTAACTCAAGATCAATGCAAGATAAGCAAATGATATTTCTGTCCATATATACTGTTACGTGGAGTTCAAAGGAGGACATAGTTCTTTTAGGGAATTTTAGAAAATATTTTTATTATTTTTTTTTATTAGAAAATTGTTATAATTTATTACTGATATTTAATTGCCTAACTCAATTTTTTGTCCCTACAAAGTAGGAATAGCCTTAAGAAAGTCTATTCTTCTCCTACCTTTAGATGTCTTCTCTGCGCCGCCGTTCGGTATAAATCCTGGTTTTCGTCGGTATGCAAATGAGTTCTCTCACAGAACTGGGGGAGGTTCCCAGTGCTCAAACAGCACTGGGTGCGTCCCCAATGCTGCAAGAGAACTCTCCAGCACCGCCTCCATCTTCTTCAGGAACGGGCTCTTCCAGCGCTGGTGGTCAAACTTCTAGGCCTCCGGCAGAGTCAACTGCGCATGCCCGCGGCCACAAGAAAAATGGTCACTTACAATACTATGTAAGCGGCCATCTAAAGGTAGGAGCTGAATAGCCTTTCTTAAGGTTATTCCTACGTATTAGGGACAAAAAATTTAGTTTTAATGACAGGATCACTTTAATTTATTATCGCTATACATGCAATGGGAGTAATGGGTCCAAAATGGAGTTTTCATATTCTGGAGGTCCAACACCCAAATCCTGCACAAAACATGCATTCCTGCAGCCTCCAGGCATCTGAAGCTGTTGCAGTGAATGCTCCTATTAAAGTTTTATGAGCCACACAGCAGCCCTGTCTACTTCATAGCAGTGGGTTTCAGGGAATTGCAGTGCCATTCCTATCGCTTGAATAGTAGCATTTTGCACGCACCCATCCACCGCACCAGATTTGGGCCTTGGGTCCATGCATTGTATCCGCACAGACCATATATGAGGACTCCATTTGCAGCCAGAAAACCCTTTTAAAAATTTTAGCACACCATGGAGAAGTTCATCCAGGTCATTCTAAGCTAGCTGTTAGGAAGTGTTGGGAGCAGTGGTTATGTGAGTGCACACTCAGGGTGAGAAGGCTCCGCTAGGCCCCGATGGACCACCAGTAGATAGGAACATGGAACATTTGATATGCTGACAAACACAAGCAGCTTCCACAGGTTTCCTGTCTACCATCCAAACACAGGCGGCCCATTCATTACACCCCTTTGTCTCTGCCCAATCAATTTCCAGACACTTAGGAGAAAAAAAAAACTTTTGTGTCATGACATGTCCTGCTATTGATATGTCCTGATATATCTTGTCTTTTCTGTGAAGTGATGCACTGGCCTCTGCTGGTGTGATGATGTGGGGACCATCACATATGACAGTCGGTCACCCCTAGTAGTAATAGGTACAGAACATCTTTCCAGTGTCACGTGTGTTATCTCATGGTGGGCTGGACAACTGCTTTTATATATGATATGGAGAGCCATCACATATGACAGTTTGTCACCCCTAATAGTGAGGACACTAACAGGTCAGTGATAAGTACAGGACATTCTGCCAGTGCCACATGTGTTGTATCTCATGAGTGGACAGCTGGTATTCAGCAGGATAATGCTCTCCCACGCACAAGGGTTCCCCAGGAATGTCTCCATCAGATTTCAACACTTCCTGGTCCTGCCTGGTCCCATGATTTATCACCAATCCACCAATATTGTAATCATTTCCATATATCATCATTACATTCACACTGATAGAGCTTCACAACAACAGCTCCTTCTTGGTGTTAATTCTTTTGTAGACGAGCACATACACAGACATAATAGTAGATATTCCCGCATATAAAAGGGATATTTAGCACTGACCATGAGAGACAAATGTAGAGTGACTTATTATATTAACCTATTAACTGTTTATAGCTCATTTAGCTTTGGTTGGTGCCAGTTCTCCTAGGAAGTGATGCAGAGGGTGTATGGAAACTTACATACAGGCAAGTCTCCATAGGAAAATGTAATGAAATTATCTCTCCTCCAAAATAGAAAAAAAAAAACTCTTGGCGTCTCGTTTGGTTAATCTGAAGATCATTTCCATTCCTCTGAAGGAAAGCTAATCTGCATTAAGTACAAAGAGTACATGAAAAAGTCTTCATTTTGGAACTTGCCCCGTCAGATCTCTGTAGGTTATTAATTCGAACTAAACCAGTCCCCGATGCCAGTTCTGTGACATTTTCGTTTTAACTTCTACAACCTCTGTCTATGCATAGAAAATGTAGCGGGAAACTCAGGAATGGTCTTCTGTACATTACAATAAATGGTCTGCTTTACATTGTGATGAACAGTCTGCTGTACATTGTGATGGACGGTCTACTGTACATTGCAATGAATGGTGTTGCTGTTCATTGTGATGAACGGTCTGCTGTTCATTGTGATGAACAGTCTGCTGTACATTAGGATGAAGGGATTGCCTTACATTGTGATGAACAATTTGCTGTACATTGTGATGAACGGTCTGCTGTACATTGGGATGAACGGTCTGCTGTACATTGGAATGAACAGTCTGCCGTACATTGCAATGTGCCATGTTACGCACAGCCTCACATGACTATACGTATAGAAAAAAATCTTCATTCATTTTAAAGTGAAGAGACCTATCACTTCCTTAACATTGGTTTTTAGTAAATACTTGTAGTCACCATAATAGAGCAATATTGGAGAATTGTTCCTGTGTCGAATCCTTTGCTGTTCGAAATAGCGACCCCTGACGTAGTGAGTGCCTATAAAGTCATAAACATTCCAGGCAGTGCTGGTAGTTACAGGCGTTGTAGAGACAAACCTCTTTTAAAGGGAATTGGCGACACCCAATTCTCAATTTGTGTGTCATGGAGTACACAAGTATTTACTAAAGTAAATAAATATTTAGAAGAGATGACTTATTCATCTAAGGAGGCTGCCCGATAACAATTCCCAGGGAATAAAACATTACCCATCACTCACTGGGACTATGTAAAGTACCCGATCTTCCAGAGTGACAGATACACAGTGTATCCCGACTTTGGTCACAGTCATAGATGAGAATCCCGAACATGCGCCCCTTCTGTTCACTTCAAATTCTTTAACAGGTTTCTTAAACCACACAACCCCTTTGAGTAAATGGAGCAGGTAGTCTTGTGGCTGGACTCCAAATTCCATTCTTGTGATAATCCGTCTACCAATGGTTTATTATAGGATACTCAACAGAACAAATTATACATTTGACCCTAATGGGAACTCAAACAAACATTGTGGAACCAACACCTATAGTAAAAAAAACAACTCTTTGTTAGATACAGCATACCAATGTGCCAAGGGAACATCCATGTAATTCCAGAAAAAGGTGCCTTGTTTTATATAAAAAATGACTCCTTCTATGACTAAATGTTACAGTCACGTGAAAATTGTAGAAATTCGCATTGAGATTTTCAAGTGGACTGGAAGTTTGAAATACAATTTCATTTCGAGAGCAACCAAGTGAGCATGCATATCTGACACTTCAACTTTAACTTTCTTTCTTAAAGTTGAGTTGTCTATTTTGTGTCAATTCAAGCAGTGTGTAACATGCTTACGTGTTGTCATAGTCAATGCATGCACTGAAATACTGTTGAGTAAATCAATGGAGACTTTTGCTGCACTTTGAGAAGACATTCAGATCCAATGACACCAGAAAAGAAAAAAAGAACTTTACAAATATCCTAAATTGTTCTTCATTGTGTTCGGTTCTGTTATGTGCTGCTTATTATATACTGTCGAGTCCAGAGGAATTAAACATACGGTAAATGTTAGATATTTTATGGTTTTCTCTAAGTCAAAGATGGAAATATCTTTATATATTAATTTATCATTGACATTGAGGAAGATTTTTGAATTATTTGTCATTGACTACTCTTATTAATAATGGAAAAATAAAAGAATTAAAATAATTTTTAGCTTAGCTACTATACATTAATTTTCAATTAATTATTAGACTTAAAAGCCAATAAATATGTAAAATGGGTTAAAATAATATAATTAATTACTAATACTAATGAAATTAAGTTTTATAGTATGATTTATATTAAATGTATCATTATATATCATAATCATACATAAATGACCCCAGGTCTTAATCTATACAACATAGTTACATGTATATGGTACATTTATAATGGACCAGGGGGCTATGCTGGTTATATAGAGAGATTTTTATCATATAAATATTTACATTTTAAAGTACAAAATTATTTTTGCAATCAATAAATTAATTCATGAATTAAATTACTTAATATTTAACAATTAATAATTCTTCTTCATAAAACACACCAGTAGGTCTGTAAAAGCAATTCCTGTTCTTGAATTAATTAATAATATAATACTATTTAGATAATGGCAATGGGCAACTATTAGCAAACAATGAAAATAACATCACATGACTACACAATATGGCGTTTGTATTCTCAGCCTTCTTTGTGTGTCAGTCATCCTATCTATCTATCTATCTATCTATCTATCTATCTCTTATCTATCTATCTATCTATCTATCTATCTGTCTGTCTGTCTGTCTGTCTATCTCTTATCTATCTATCATCTATCTATCTATCTATCTATCTATCATTCTATCTATCTCATATCTATCTATCTATCTATCTATCTATCTATCTATCTATCTCCTATCTATCTATCTATCTATCTATCTATCTATCTATCTATCATCTATCTGTCTATCTACGGTATCTATCTATCTACCTATCTGTCTATCTATCTCTTATCTATCTATCTATCTATCTATCTATCTATCTATCTATCTCCTATCTATCTATCTATCTATCTATCTATCTATCTCTTATCTATCTATCTATCTATCTATCTATCTATCTATCTATCTATCTATCTGTCTGTCTGTCTGTCTATCTCTTATCTATCTATCATCTATCTATCTATCATTCTATCTATCTCATATCTATCTATCTATCTATCTCTTATCTATCTATCTATCATCTATCTATCTATCTATCTATCTATCTATCTATCTATCTATCTTCTATCTATCTCCTATCTATATATCTATCTATCATCTATCTATCTATCATCTATCTGTCTATCTACGGTATCTATCTATCTACCTATCTGTCTATCTCTTATCTATCTATCTATCTATCTATCTATCTATCTATATATCTCCTATCTATCTATCTATCTATCTATCTATCTATCTATCTATCATCTATCTATCTATCTATCTATCTATCTATCTCCTATCTATCTATCTATCTATCTATCTATCTATCTATCTATCTATCACTATAGATACACAAAATAAAAACACTGATACTTTAAGACCTTCCAGTAATATAAATGATCATAGTACTGTAGATATCTGATCAGTTTGGAGCAGTGATCCACCACATATGACATGGCGACAGACAGTGGTCCAGGAATATTTTCATATAAAATACAGGTATTTAGGAGCCATTCAGGTGAACATTAGCAATGTATCCATGCTTCGGATGAAATACATTTAGTTTTCGATAGCTGGAAGACTTAGATATTGAATTATAGGGTCTATTAAACAGAAATGGGTCTATTAAACAGAAGATACGGATCCTACGTGGCCACAGCAATGTTTCAGATGTTGTACTGGCAAAATTCTGTTACGCTTTTATTTTTTTAGGTTATTAAAGTGATTTTGCTACTTTATTCTTAACAAATAGGGGGTAATTTTTGTGTTAAATATTCACAAGATATTTTTAATACAAGGTAGAATAAAATCCCCAAATTCATTCTGTAATTTTTAACCCTTATTTTGACATGCTTTATTTAGGGTTGTCAGCCTATAAATGGATATGAATTTTCTTATGTATTTATTTTTATTTTATCATGTGGCTCCTTAAATTTTGGGAATATGATTGTTGGATACCATTTTTATTTGCACTTGGATTGGGAGCAGCTACATATAAATGACACTGAATGCACGGTTCTACATTTTATAATGGCCATTAAAGGAGCCCCCAGACTCCATTTTCCTGCTTTATTAGAAGCCGTAGGGCAGGACCTCAATGGGAGGCCAGCGAGGGAAATAAGGCGAGAGAGTTGGATTTCATGAAAAGGAGCCAATATCCATTACTAAAGAATATTACAATATTTATTAATGGTGCAAATACTGGCAGAAAATCGCAACTTTTTGAAAAGTTTAGTTACACTAAGTTTTATTTGTTTCCTTCAATCTGTGTCTTGATGTTGCTCCAACTGGTGTTAGTATATTTAACCATAATCAGGCAATGTATACCTGACATCTTCCTTAAGGACTTGTATATAAACTAAGTCATTATTCACTCTTTATCTACCCACCCAAATTGAATTTTTAATTTTTTGTATTTTTGGTAAAGGTCCGGACTCTTGAGAATAATGATAACTGGTAACCCACATGCACTGTCCCTGTCCGTTAAAGTACAGGCTAGTTCATCTTCCATAGTCAGGGCGCAGACGCTCCCATTCTATGGATCTAAAAACTGAATTCCAAAAATGTATCAAAAAAAAAAAAAAAAAAAAGAACTGGATGATGACAACATTTTTTTAGATCAAGGTGGTTTAGATCAAGATCAAGGTGGTTGTCACCATTGGATAAAAGGAAAGTAAAGGGTGTCCAAGTGAAACAACACAACAAGGATATTGTCTGTTTGGTATGGACAACTAGATTTAACATAACTTGCGTGTTACGGAAAGAAATTAGCGCTATTTCTGTTGAATAGACTCAGTTATGAGCAAAGCCGGTACATGTGGTAGCGTATGATATTTGCAATGTGTTGAAGCATCCTATCCAATATCTCTTCATGGTAAACAGTACTAATGAGGTTATTGCAGCATCTCTGCATGGATTTATCATTCCTTGTGCTTATTCTCACATGCATGATTTATTTCTATGCATGCAATAATTTCAAGGTCTTTAAGGTTATCTTACCCTCATCCCTTCAAACCGTGACAGGGCCCTCAGAGGTCTCAATGCCCTTAGTGTCCTAAGGGACTTAATAGCCCCTAATTCTGAGTAGCCCAAGGCATTAGCTATTAAGCTAACCAAAGACACCTATACAAAAACACAAAAGTAATAATCTCATTGGTTTTCCCAAATCTTTAATCATTCAGTGCATCATAAACCATTGGCTTATGTAGAAGATGACGCTGGAAGTCCTCTGCACCAAACACCTAAAATCTTCAAAAAAATTAAATTTCAAAATTATAAAAATTAAAATCCACCTGTTGGTAAAATTTCGGTTAGTGTTCTTACCATCCTTTCTTGATTAAAGTCCATCCTGAGCATATTAAAGCATGAACCTATAGAAAAATAAATCAGAATTTCCCTATCTGTATACTTGGGTCTTACCCTTATGCCTTCAAATCTTGATAATGCACGAAGAGGTCTCAGTGCTCTCAAGGTCCTTAGAGACTTAATAGCGCCTAGTTGATCATAACCAAGGGCGACCGCCAAAAGAGATATGACAGAAATCTGTTCAGAATTAATGGCATTATTAATGTTGGCCTCAATGGTTATTGTTAAAGTGGCCTGAAAATTTTTTATTTGAACTATTTTTAGATTTAAAATAATAAGAATAAAAATAGGTAAAAATAACAAAAATCTAAAGTGGGATTTAAAAACAAAAAAACCTTATAAAGTAATAAAAAAGGGATAACATATTAAGTGCAACATTTGTGTTATGTGTTTTTTGCATTATATTCAATTGCACAGCCTGACTTGTAATAAAATATCTTTAGTTGACAATTCTCTACTTTAAAAATTTATTTTTAAATTTTTTTTGTATTTTAAATATTCAGAATGCTATAGGAAATATTAGGAAAATTCTATTTCACAACCCTTATTAATATTTTGGAGATATGTTTTAATTTTTTTACATTTTGGTGATTTTATAAATAGAATAGAAGTGGAAAATATTAATATGATAAATTATATGTTATGTTCAAAGATTCTACTTAACCTATATTTTATTAAAACCCTAAGAAAAAATAAGCAAGAAAGGACCAATAACTGAGATTTGTTTAGGAATCTGGCTATGAAGGAACCGCACTCACCATAAAGATGAAAATAAACGGCTTTTATTTATCAACACAGACACAACGCGTTTTGGGCCTATACATCACCCTTCCTCAGGTGCAATGGTTCTTGGAGACGGCGGCGTACACATCTCCCTTTGACGCGCTGATCCTGAAGTTGTGTAGGTTTGACCTCTGACGTAGCACAATGTGATTGGGTGGCGGACGCTGGGAGCTGCGGGTGGGAGTCCAGTGGAGAAGCTGATACTGGAAGGATAAAGCTCCCAGGAGAATGAGACACCCCAAAATCCGAGAGGAGACTCCGTGTCCTTCAGGGGCTGAGCGGTGTGCACTGTGACTTACGGGAGAGAGAGACAGCCGGGGTGAGAGAACAGTGACATCACAGGGAAACATGGATGGGCACTGAGGATGTACCCCTTTGATGTCACTGTTCTCTCACCCTGGCTGTCTCCCTCTCCCAAAAGTCACGGTGCACACTACTCAGCCCGTGAAGGATGCAGAGTCTCCTCTGGATTTTGGAGTGTCTCAGTCCCCGGGGAGCCTCATGCTTCCAGTATCAGCGTCTCTGCCGCACTCCCACCCGCAGCTCCCAAAGAGTCCTCTGAGCGTCCGCCAGCCAATCACATCGTGCTACATCAGAGGTCAAACCTACACAACTTCCGGGTCAGTGTGTCAAAGGGAGACGCGTACGCTGCCGTCTCCAAGAACCACTGCACCTGAGGAAGGGTGATGTATACGCCCGAAACGCGTTGTGTCTGTGTTGATAAATAAAAGCTGTTTATTTTCATCTTTGTGGTGAGCGCGGTTCCATCATAACCAGATTCCCAAACAAATCTGAGTTATTAGTCCTTTCTTGCATTACATACACCCATGAGGTGCGTGAAACCCTGCAGCTCAGCCTAACCTAGAGAGGGATCCTCTGTCAAGTGTTCCCACTGTCATTATAAAGTTGTGTATATTCCCAACTTTATAAGTAAAAAATATGCAAATCTAATCTCCTGGATGGAATTAGGATCCAGGAGATTAGATTTGCATATTTTTTACCCATAATCCCTAGCGGAGCAGGAATGACTTGTAAGTCTCCGTACTGCCTATGTAGGCAAACACTCTCCCTAATGTGGACGAGTGCCCCCATACCCAACTTTATAAGGTGAGCCTTATTTTTGCCATACTTATTTGTTGCCTAAACGGATCTACACTACGGGCCGCTCGGTGTTCTTTTTTGTCTTTAAGAAAAAAATAAGGTAATTATTATTCAAGAGGAAAAAAAAATCAGCCCTTCGGGGTTAGAAAAACACAATATTCAAAATCAATAATGCATAAAAATTGGAATTTAATGGTTGACTCCAAGAGAAAATAATGGGAAAGACCATCTATCCAAAAGATTTGACTAGGAATGTTTTTTGGGCTAAATTAAACTATTTTTTTTTCCCTATTATAAAAGCAATGAAAGCAAGCAGTATGAGATATAAGATATAATGATGTAAAGACAATGTTATTTTAGTAAAAAAAATAAAAATAAAAAACATAAAAATATCTGTTTTACATGAAAAGATACTTTAATTCTAATGAAAGATTTGATTTCACAAATGGAACATAAATCATAAAGCAAAAATCATACTTAAAAAAAATAACAAAATGAAGGGCACCACAATAAGACCACATATTCAACAAACCACAGCACTCTCATAGTTCCTTTCATTAGAATCAGTCTGCAAGCAGTGATCGAACGTGCCGATAAAATTTGGCATTAAAAATCAATTTCAAAAACAAAAAATATTCTCCCCTTAAAATGTCAAATTTTTAGTTTTTCCCCCCAATTTGTTTAGGATTAATATTGTTTCTTTTATTTTTACATCGGTTTATAAAGCGGAATATTCCATATCTATTCGACCATTGCTTGCCACAAACAATGTTATAGGGGCAATAATGCAGCTGATTAACATACCCGCTACTGAAATATTTTAGCACCATTGATTCCATTGCAACTGGCACTCAACCTTAATGTTTCTGATTACCCTTCAGTCTTCTTCATGTAGCCTTGATGAAAAAGTATGTGTTATTAGTTACAGTACTTACCATGTACTGTTGATGCAAAGGGGGATGCCTGAAATGTTTTAAAATGTCATTTTTCTGTTTTTGGAATTAAAAAAGATTTGGATCCCTTGTCGGAGTTTACATCCCACAAAATCAATAGAAATGACACACAAAAGGGCCACATGGTTTAGACCATACATGGTTCTTTGTCGTCTATGGACTTCAGTTATGAAATGCAATTTCTGTGCACAATTTTTTTTTTTTATATCTCAATAAAATTCTTTTCAAAAATATCGAAAATGAAATCTGAAAGAACTTAAAATTAATTTTCAGAAATATTCAGAAAAAATAATTTTCTGAAATATTTTTCTGGACCCTCACAATTATATAAAAATTATACTTGATGTACTTAAAGGGATCCTATCATTAAAAGAAAGGCTGTTCTTCTCCTACTTTTAGATGTCTTCTCCACGTCGCTGTTTGGTAGAAATCTGCATTTTCATTTGGTATGCAAATGAGTTCTCTCGCAGCACTAGGGGCGGTCCTTAGTGCTCAAACAGCACTGGGGGTGTCCCCAATGCTGTGAGAGAACTCTCCAGCAATGCCTCTATTTTCTTCTGGAACAGCCTCTCCCCGCATCTTCTTCTGGCGCTGGGGGGTCAAACTCCTACGCATGTGCAGTCAGCTCTGCCATCAGACCTCGGGCAGAGCCGACTGCACATGCATGCGGCCATTTTATTGTGGCCGCTTACCCCAGCATACTGTGTAAGCGTCCACAAGAAAATGGCCGCTTACACCAGGCGGGCATGCGCAGTCGGCTCTGCCCAAGGCCCGAAAGCAGAGGCATCTGCACATGCCTAGAAGTTTGAAGCCAGCGCTGGAAGAAGACACAGGGAGAGGCCGTTCCAGAAGAAGATAGAGGCATTGCTGGAGAGTTCTCTCGCAGTATTGGGGACGTTCCCAGTGCTATTTGAGCGCTGAGGACCGCCCCCAGTGCTGCGAGAGGACTCATTTGCATACCGAAGAAAACCAGGATTTCTACTGAACGGCGGCACAGAGAAGACATCTAAAGGTAGGAGAAGAATAGCCTTTCTTAAGGCTATTCCTACGTGTTACTGAAAAAAAATGTTGTTTTAATGATAGGATCACTTTAATAAAGATTTGTAATTTTCTAGATACAAAGTTTGCTCATGGTTTTCTAAGTTTGTGGTTAAGTTTGCAATTCTTTATGTGCAGTTTATTAGGATTTGTGGAGGTAGATGCTGTGCTAATATTTCTGGATCTTGTCTACGCTAATGATAAGGGATGGGTTTCCAAAATTTTACACTGAGTTCTTCAAGAACAGGCAGGACATAGTGACAGTGATAGCCTTCTCTGAAGTACCAGACACAGCTGATATCATACAGAAACAGTTTAACGTCCACATTCTGCTACATTGCTGGGGATACAGTTATCCTACATGGGTGGCCTACCTTGAACACATCAATGTTAAATCTAAGAAACTCCCTTTTGATTTTGGATATATGGCCAAAAATGGCCATATTTGTATTAGTAAAAGGATTTTAGATCTGAGTAGAAGGCTTTGCATATCAGAGCTGAAGTCATATAGTAGTTATCTATACGTCATAGGTCATAAGCATGTAAAAGGTTGACGATCATCTGCTCTGTGGTACCCTATTTTTGGCATACACGAGTAAGTGGTGTGTTGACTACGAAATTACCAAAAACTAACATAAAAAATACAATAATACCAACAAAAATAGCAGATAATCTTCAATTTTGAAATAAATTGTTATTTAGAACCTTCGATATTAATGATGAACATAAAAAAAAATGTAAAATATAAAAGGTAGTAAAATAAATTATCAAATTCCCACCATCTTTAACACACATAACCAATGGTAAACCATAACAAATAATGTAGTATTTTAATGAATATAAATTGATCTTTGGCAAAGAACTTTCAGTTATAAAGATACATTTCTTAACAAGTCAAACAAAAAAATCAGCAAAAATAATTTTCCCATTTTTCGACACATTATTTTTTAAATTTACAGGTCTAATATTAGAAGGTATTACGATTATTCTAAGTAATGAATTTTACTTTTTTTTTAAAGGTATTTTACTTGATTTTGGTGTAATTATTTATTAGTGATACCTACATCAACAATCAGGAAGTCCAGCCAGCACCAGGCATTGGTGAAATATTTGGCAAACCCATAGGCCACCCACTTCAGAAGCATCTCTAGGATAAAGATGTAAGTGAAGACTTTGTCAGCATATTCCAGCATGGTCTTAATTGTTTTTCTCTGCTCAATGTAAATGTCTTCAAAAGCCTAAAAATTATAAAAGTAAATTTAGTTAAGTTGAGTAAACTTTCATTTAAAGTGGGGTATACCATAAAATGCTGTAGATGGCCTGTGCTGATCATGAGCACTTGACCACCCAATATGGCAGGGAGTTTTAATTCAAACGTACTGAACAACCCATTTAAAGGGGTTTGCTAGTAGGGTTGAGCCAATCTTGAGATTTCAGGATCGTTTTAAAAATCCAATTTCCGATCATTTTCCATCCGAACACGATCGCAATTCCGATCCTAATGCAAGTCAATGGAATTTTTTAATGATCAAAAATCAGATATTAAAAATGATCCTATTCACTACACAGCGTGGAGTGATTAAAAAATCTGCCGGCTACTTAGTCCCCCCTGCTGTCCGGTTACCTGCACGGTTACCGTACGCGCACCCGCCTCCCTAGTAAATCACTCATGTCTCCCCGCCCTGTACCCACCCACACTCCCGTAAGCCACAACAAGCCCCGCCTACTCCCAGCATCAGTAACAATAGCCTAGGGAGGTGGGGGTGCGCATGGCACTCTGCCAGCATGTGAATGAGAGAGGAGAATACAGAGAACAACGGCCTGGAGCTTTGGGGTGTGGCAGCAGTTCTGTGCAGGTAAGTTACAGTTAAGTTGAGTTATGTTGCAGGTAAGGGTTGAGCGATCGGGATCGGAATTCTGTTCCCAATCTTTTTTAGGCAAGATCGGAACCTGATCGCGATTGTGAAATTTACTCGATCGCTGATCGGGATCCGATTTTTCCGATCCTGATCGCTCAACCCTATTTGCTAGAGAATGACTATGATCTATTCATAGGATAGTTCATTAATTTGGCATTGTGGGGTTCGGTACAGGGACCACTCACCAATCAGCTGTTTTTAGGACAGTGGACAGAGTCAAAATCAAAATCAGAAAGCTCTGTACACTGTGTAGTAGCCTTGCTGAGCTATTACAGCTTGGACCCATTCAAATGAGAGCTGAGCTGTAATACTGGTGCTCAGTTACTACACAGTGTACAGAGCCCTCAGATTCCGACTCCAACCACTGCTAAAAACAACAGAAAAATGCAACAGCTGAGTATTGGATCCCGACCAGTCTCAGACAACCCCTTTAAAGAGCAAATATTTGTAATGTTTTATTCTCACATAAAGGACTCAAAGCACAGAGAAAATTCTGAAGTAGAGGAGCTAATGGCTGCTGTACAGGCACTCATCCCCCAACAACAACAAGGGCCAGTCTTATGGTAGGTCAATTTACCTATCAGTAGATTTGCAATGTGTGGGAGGATACTGGAGTACCCGGTACCAGGACTGCAAGGCAACAATGCTAATCAATAAGCCACCACACTAACCATTGAGTCACCATGATAACCACTGAACCACCACACTAACCACTGAGTCATTATAACAACCTCTGAGCCACCATGATAACAACTAACCCACCGTGGTGACACTTCAGAAACAATAACATTGGACAGGACCAATCATATACAGAGAAACATCATGGCAGCCAGATGTATACACTTACCAGAGCTCCACTGCTGAGTAAAATCATGAAGATAATGAAAGTCTCGAACCAGTTGTGCTCTACAATCCGGAAACATGTTTTCCTGAGGTTCCACCATTGCTTTCCTCTGCCTTCTAATGTACTGACGTCACAACATGGGAACTTCCGTATACAGCCTACAACCACAAGAGAGTGTACAGGTTATATCAGGTCTATGTACAGATGTAGCAAATGATATTAAGGCTCAGTAAAAATGATCTTGACATGTAATGTATTATATATCATCAGAATAAATAACATGTAAAGTGAGAAAAGTCAAGTTATTACTTGGAAATGAACTGATAGTAAATGTTGTTTCTGAATGTCGCACAATTACCTAATGTATCACTTGTTTTATTTATTATGTGTCTATTATAGTATTTTGTAACTTTAATAATAGCTGAAAATCTAATGAAATACTTTACACCTCGCTTTAAACGTTGCGGTTTCTTTAACCAGTTTATATCACGCTATCATTTCCAGAATCACTTTAGAATATCAGAACTGATTCCTCATACAGCTCATGCACCAGGAACATCTCAGATGGAAAGAACCTGTCTGCACCAGGCAATCCAGACAATAGCACTGTCAGCCAAGGGAATCCTCTGCAGATTACAGTATAAAGCAAGAAAATGGATACTTCCATAACCCTATTAATGGGTGGCTGGAAACAGTTTCAAGGATTTTACGGCATGTTGTAGATTTTTACACTTGCAGCATGCTCCATATCTCTTAAAGCTTCCAAACTATATAGTCACAATTCAGTTGGACAGAAGCTTCTTCATGTTATTTACTTTTACTTCCATCACAAAAGTAAACAAACATGATGGAAGAAAGATGAATAAAGATAGAAGAGAGAACACAGAAGAGAGAAAAAGTAGAGAAAATAAAGACAAGGGATGGAAGAAGATAGAAGAAACAAGACAGAGGATAAAAGAGAGAAAATAAAAGGTAGAAGATGGAAGAGAGAAGACAGATGATACAAGACAGGAGACAGAAAAAAGAAGAGAGAAGACAGAAAGTAGAAGATAAAAGACAGAAGAGAGAAGACAGAAACTATAAAAGAGAGAAGATAAAAGACTTAAAGTAGAAGGTAGAGGAGAGAAGATAGAAGAGAAAAGATAGCAGATAGAAGTGAGATGAGGGAAGCAAGAAGATAGTACAAGAGCAAAGAAATAAGATAAAAGAAAAAGCAGAAGAGAAGACAGAAGAGAAAAGGTATTAGAGAGAATATAGATGAGAAAAGAGAGAAAATGAAGAGAGAAGTCAGAAGATAATAATAGAGAGAATGTAGAAGAGAGAAGACAAGATAGAAGAGAAAAGAGAGAAGATAGAAGACAGAAGAGAAAAGAAAGGAAAGAGAAAACAGAAGAGAAAAGAAATGAAAGAGATGATAAAAGGTAGAAGAAAGAAGACAAAAGATGAAAGAAAATAGAAGATGGAAGAGAGAAGATAGAAAACAGATGATACAAGGCAGAAGAGAACAGATAGAAGAGAGCAAACAGAAGACAGAAAAGATAGAAGAGAGAAGACAGAAAATAGAAGATAAATGCCATAAAATAGAAAGTAGATGAGAGAAGATAGAATACAGAAAAGAGAAGATAGACAGAAATTAGAAGAGAGAAGATAGAAGAGAAAACAGAAGAGAGAAGAGAAAAGGCAGAAGATAGAGAAAGATGTCAGAAGAGAAGACAGAAGAGAAGAAAGAAGTCAGGTCATGGACGATAGAAGATAGTAGAAGAGCAAAAAAATAAGATAGAAGACATAAGATAGAAGAGAAGATAAAAGAGAGAACATAAAAAAAAGAAGATAAGATAAAAGACATTAGAGTGAATATAGATGAGAAAGGAAAGAAGAGAGAAAGAGAATATAGTAAAAGAGAGAGTAGAAGAGAGAAAAGAGAGGATAGAAAGAAAAAAGAGATGGTAGAAGACAGAAGAGAAAAGATAGAAATCAGATGAGGGAAGAAAGAAGATAGAAGTTAGAAGAGAAAAGAAACAAGACAGAATACAGATGAGAGAAGATAGAAGAGATAGGTCAGAAGATAGAAAAGATAGAAGACAGAGGATAACAGAGAGAGGACAGAAGATAAAAGAAAGACGATAGAAGACAGAAGATAGATGACTCAAGAGAGAAGTTAGAAAAGCCATAAGATAGAGAATAGTAGAAGAAAGAAGACAAAAGACTGACTGCTGCATATTTTGAAACCTGTGAAATGGTAAGAATGGACATCTGTGAATTATATATGTATATATGGAATAGCTAGCGGAAAAAAGAAGCGAGCGGCTCCCATTGAAATCAACAGGAGCCATTTTTGGCAGCGGATTTTGAGGCAGATTCCGCGTCAAAATCCGCTGCCAAAAAACTCTGCGTGAACATACCCTTATTGAGCTCTAGTTCCCCCTCTTCACAGAACTGTGACAAATTTATGAACCAGTGTGAAACATTTTGATAAATTTGTTACAAAATAACACACTAGAAAAGTGAGTAATGCTAGGTTCCCAACTGCGTTGGGGTTTCCGTTCTTTGGATCTGCTTGGGGCCTGAAAAACAGAAACCCAATCCACGTAAAAAGCGGTAACCATGGACACTCAAAAACCCATAGACTATAATGGGGTCCACCAGGTTTTCTCCAGAAAAATGCAAAGGGAAAAGTCTAGGTCGTCGAGCGCTCGTGTGAACCTAGCCTGACTTCTAAAAATGTCTTCCTAATAAACTGGCCCAAGTGTGCATTTAATATTCTTATAAGATCGCAACATTCATCTATAGATTATCCTACAAAATAATAATAATGTAACTGTTAAGGTGAGTCTAAGGAAAGTGAATACTGTAAATGTTATCTTTCTTTCCATTAGAATTTTCTATCTTTATAATCTTTTGCATTAATTGATGATTTTCCTGATGTTGTAATTGTTTCTGAAGTATCTTGGGGAGAAATGTATTACACACACCAGGGCGATTATTCTAGTTCTGTAACAAACCTATAGAAATTGTTAATGGCTAATTGAAAGATTAATGTTTTGTGCCGTGTGCGAATGTGTAGAAAATGACAAAAGTAAAAGCGCGGAGGACAATGTTGTCACAGCTTGGTGAAAATACCTTCTGTAAAGCAAGCATCTGGTTCCATGATTTCCTCTTGTTCTACTAAAGCGACGGGTTCTCCTTCCCCTGCTGGTCTTATATCAACAGTGCTGCCTTCTGATGAACTTGATAGGGTCAATTTCTGCAAAACAGGAGATTAACGCTTACGCTTAGAAAATAAGGCAAATGTATATTTCCATTTAGAATGTAACTCCTCATAACTAAATCATAATGGATCATCCGATGACGGTGAAACTCGGTGAGATTCCATCGTAAGAGATTCATCCACCTTCACGTCTGCCATCTTGATCAACCATCATTAATATCATGGCAGTAGGTCATCGTTATGAGATCATCTCAATGCTTGATTCGTAAAGATCCCAAAGTACAAATGGAAACACTTTATCAAAATTTATTAGACCAGCAAGAAAAATGACCAATTGGAAGAAGATGGGAAGAGTCGAAAGTCAGGAATAAAACTCATTCAGATTATTTCGATTGGGTCACGGTTACTAATCTGGCACCAAAGACCTTGGAAAAGACTTTCCAAATTTTTTTTTCAGATGACGCCTAAGGTTCTATTCAGACTTTAATGCAAATTGAGCATGAATATTAGACTTTTTCCCAGCCATTTTGCATCCATTGCACTCGTTTTCACAGATCACTCATAGAATTGAGTCTATCGAAGGATCTGTGAAAATGGGCAAAAAACAGGACATGTAAAAACAATGCCTGGTTCACACCTGCGTTTGGTAATCCATTCAGGGAGTCCCCCTGTAACGCCGATTTGGCCAGCTATCCCGCAGCGTCTGCCGTCTCTGGACACTACAAGTCGGAACATCAGTGCATGGGAAGCCCAGGGTGTGGTGAGCCCGGGGCCACAGGTTGGTAGGGGAAAAGGGGACACACAGTCAGCAGGGTCTGGTGGGGGGAAAAGGGGGCACGGAGTAGGTAACATGGGAGAAGGGGGCATGGGGTAGGAGGAAGGAGTGACCACATGGGGAAGCAGGTAGGGACAAAGGGAGGGTGGCGGGCGCCAGGAGGGAGAGGAGGTAAAGAGTTACAGCGGGCTGCAGGGTGGGCCCCGAGGGTCCATGGACCCACAGGTGTAGGAAGAGCCCGGTGCGGACACAAGGCAAAGGAACAAGCCTGCGCACCGCTCCAGGTGGGTCCGCAAGGGGTCAGGGTTCCGCAGACGAAGTCGCGGGTAAAAGCTAGTAGACAATAACGGAACATGCTTACAGAAAAGTACTTTGTGATCTACTTTCCTGTCCACATGATTCGTGCGGCAGCACGCGTAAAGCACACGGACCCCATTATAGTCTATGTGGTCTGTGTGCTTTCACTGCACAGCGCTTGCCAGTGCCTTCGGTAGTCCATTTGGGGGGGTCCCCATGCGTACTCCCCGAACGGATTACCAAGCGCAGATGTGAACCAGGCGTAACAAAATGATCAAGTGAATAGATAGACACATTGAAACAAGGCACATGTAGTTATTAATGGTCAGGACCATTGATATGAGAGGTTATGCCCCTATGAAGCCATTAAACTTCACAAAGAGGTGTCATGAGATCACAGCAGCATCTGCAGACTCTATACTTTCATATCAATGTCCATGAATGTACACATGTAGTTGTGAATACATAAGCCGGCCATGATGTGACCATTGATGAAGGGTCATGTCCCTATGAAGATGCTAAACTTCACACAGAGGTGTCTCGAGCTCACAGCAGCAGCTGCAGACTATCTTTTATGCACATTGAAGGGCATTTTGTGGATCGCATCTAATAATTCTTATTTTCAGATGACTCCGCTCTATTGAGAATGCTTGAACATTCTAATTTTGGCATACAGCTGCAGCGTCTTCCGTCCTCAGACTCTTCGGAGATTTGTGATTTACTTATTTAAGATGATGTTGGATTTTCATTTCCTTCTGGATTCCTTCCTATATTCCCTGCCTGTGCATGAAGACATATTTCTTAGGAATTATAATTGCAGCAGCCATTGGACATTCACAGATTACCTTCTGTCTTTGTCTTAATATATCTAAATGGGAACCTGTTGTGTTGAATAGCGGGTCTGATCTACTGGCTGTTATGGACAGGAGACACAGTAAACCCACTGTGCTACCTCACCGGTTTAGCTTTGGGCCACTCACAAGGGCGTTGTCTATGTAGTCTCTCCAATGTTTATCCTTTAACCCCTGAGCTGGAGTCTGGACTTTGAGACTACCAGGTCGGTGGGTTCCTTTTGGAGTGGTCCTGGTATAGGTAGTAGCCGGCCAAGAGTCAGAGAAACACCAATGCTAAGCACCAAAGGTTCAGGCAAAAGAGTGGTCAAGTATGGGCCAAAGGACTGTGACTGGTGGCAAGAGTACAAGGTCACCAACAGGCAATCGGGTGGGAAGGGGAAGCTCAGGCTCGCATGACAGAGATAGGCCAGAAATGTACATAGAAGGTCAGCAGAATGGAGCCAGAATCAAGTCTAGGCCCATCAACAGAGAATCAGTCAATATGCAGAAACACCAGAACTATCCTTGCCGAAACTGTCATGTTAGGAATATATATTTCTTAGGCATTTGACCAGGGTCTGAGCAAACTTATATATGTAGGAATAGTCAGGTATAGTATGGGGAAGGATTTCTTGATCCATGTGCAGGTCCTTTAAGTGAGCATCCTCTACTTTACTGTGTTCTTGGCAGGATGTCTATGGAACTTCAATGGCAACTACATGGCAGGATATTAGAATGTGTCATGTATAGGACAACAGAGTATTCATTTTAATTCATTAATTGTATACATAGAATATGTTGCTTTTAGGACTATCATGAAGCATTTACTTTTAGAAATATTGTGTACTGGTGTAACCATGCCAGACGCAATATCTGCTCCTCCCGCTATTCAAGCCTATCCAAATGTTAAACCGAGCAGCCATCTCCTCGCTTCTATGGTGCTTGTAGAAGTTCATGGTAGTACGTGGCAGGTCACAGGGCACAGTTAACTAATGTCTCAGACCCAAGGCAGCATTCCTGCAAGCACAGGGGTTATACTCAGCTACCATAAGTCCTGATTCTCCAGACTCTGTAATCTGGCTCTACTAGCTTTTGGGTAAAGCCCATGGTTCGACCCTCACACTGATGGATCAAATTTTGCACAGATGGGTGGCTGGAACAGACATACCAACATCCTGGTATTGACTGATCAAACTCCCTGAAAGTCATAGGAAAAGCTCATTTTAGGCTAAGGCGGAAGCAGAGCTTTGTTGCAGATTTTTGAGCCAAAGCTAAGAATGGCTACAAAAGAAAAGGGAAATATATAGGAAGTTCTTATACGTAACCCTTCTGCTTAATCCAATCTGCACTATCTGCAGGGCTGGGGTGATATGCTGGCTCTGGTGACACTAACCTATCTATCTGCAGTGCTGGGGTGATATGCTGGTTCTGGTGACACTAACCTATCTATCTGCAGGACTGGGGTGATATGCTGGTTCTGGTGACACTAACCTATCTATCTGCAGGACTGGGGTGATATGCTGGTTCTGGTGACACTAACCTATCTATCTGCAGGACTGGGGTGATATATTGGTTCTGGTGACACTAACCTATCTATCTGCAGGGCTGGGGTGATATGCTGGTTCTGGTGACACTAACCTATCTATCTGCAGGGCTGCGGTGATATGCTGGTTCTGGTGACACTAACCTATCTATCTGCAGGGCTGGGGTGATATGCTGGTTCTGGTGACACTAACCTATCTATCTGCAGGACTGGGGTGATATGCTGGCTCTGGTGACACTAACCTATCTATCTGCCACGTTCTGGTTATAGACCCCCTTCAAGATTCAAAGTAGTCGACACTGAGAGCATTGATACTTTAGCATGAATATAAGGTTGGCCCTGATAGCATCACGAGAAGTAAGGATTGGTAGACAATGCTGAACCTTTGCGTCATGACCCTTGCCTTGGACAACCCAATCAGATTTTTACAGACCCTTTCCTTTGTGATGGACCGCTGACAAACATTGCATTATTGGGGAATCCTCTAGTCTATTGGGTGACAGACCCACTTCTAGGTTCAGCCAATGCTGTGGGACTTAAATATAGAATGCTTTTTTTTCTTTTTTGTTCCCAAAAACATATAAAAAATAGCTAAATTGGATTAGAACTGAAGAGCACTTTCTACTCTACAGTCACTGCGGCAAGACAGACAGTAATTACCTTATAATACAACAGCATTAAAACAGCTCAGAAAATGTGCTCGTGGGATTTTAGATTCACTTGGCAGAGCGGATAGTCTAGTAATCCACTTAGATCCATCTTAGAGTCCCCCTGTCTTTGTCTCCGACATACTCTGCACATACAGTATATCTACTCAGCTCAAATGGGTCAAAGCTAAAAATGGTGAAAACCTGAGAAATATGTCACACATTATAACCCTAAGGGACCAACAAGATGACAAACAGAAAATCTAGAGGTAAGAGAAGCCCGAGAAATGTGACATATCCACTTGTGTTGGAAGACAAAACCTTGAATAAAAGAAAAACCCATATAGGATAGACATCTCATGACAGAGTATCGATATTCATGTTCTTTTTATTTCATTATCTGTTCATTTGCACCGCAGATATCAGAACACGTCCAGCCAAGAGGAAAGGTAATAAAGGACCAAACTGTAATAGCCCTGACCGAAATATAGCGTCTGACCCTAAAATAAGACGGTGCGGACGGCTCAGGAACATCTCTGGAAATGAACTGATAATATATTCCTAGCAAACATTTGCACAGTACTGAATATGTCAGTGTTATCTGTAACTTAAGACATATTCGGACCAACGGAAGGGAAGAGATAAGGAAGAACCAAAATCAAAAGAAAACAATTTATGTATTTAGAGTCTCTTTAGCCATCCAGATCCTACAAGAGGCCAGTGAAGTGTCCTGAAGGGCGGTTAACGCAGGAAGTCAACTGTATATAGGTAGTGATGGCGCAAGCAGAGCCCCTGCCCTAATCTGGGGGGCGAAGGTTGGAAGGGGTTAATCACAATTGCTATTCTGTCCCATGCACACGGATCGGGCCTCAGGCTATCTCAGTAGAACCTGGCAGTCACAGGCATGGTTGTCCCATGCAGTGTAAGTGTCAGGATCCTGGCATACTAGCGTCTATTAGTGCGGTACGTGGTGCTTACACCGCAGTTCAGGCAGGACAGAAATAGATCCTTCAATGCCCCTATCGAGAGGATGCATGTGACCGCTGACGTCTGGTGGAGCTATTTATCACTTTGTAAAAGGAGCAGGAACTGTGTGAGCAACCAATGACGGCTGTCTGCAGGAAATTACTCAGGGAAGGTGCAGACAACATGTTAGATACAATGGACTTTCCCAAATAGCCAAGTATTATCTACCCACTGGGGACTTGTGGGTAGGTGGTCTGGCAGGGGGCTTGGGTCCACCCCATAGGTAATATTGCCTCCTTCCACAGCTAATAGCCCACCATATAAGCAATGCTGTTACCTGTGGGCGGCACTACTACAGTAATAGTGGCCTAATAGTACCCCCCCCATATATAATAGTGCCCCCTACAGGTTTCCTTTATTTTATCTCATATTACAATTAAAACTGACAAAATATATTAAGAAATGATCTCTCTGCATCTCAGCAGAATACCAAGATCCCTCATCTCCCTCTTATTGTCTGAACGACAACTGGGTGGAGCAGGAGCCTCTCTGCTGTGTCCTGTCTATAGGATGACATATGGTTAAGCCCCAATCCTTGGATAAACATGACCCCCTAAAAACAGGACAGATCAGTAGAAGATTAAGCTCAGTCTTCTCTTACTTCTACAATAATTTACACGACAGTTTCGGAACCAGGCTGAATATTGCGCACACAGGCAACATGACCTCTCGTCTATTTATATGATTTATTTCTAGGTTTATTGTGTGTGATCTCAGTCTTGTTTTAAACCCAGGAATCTTAGATTAAAGTTGATAAGATCATGTCTGTAGCCCACATAGATTTTGAGATATCACTGGTTAAAGCGAAGCCACATATACTCGCAGCTTCACTTTAACCAGAACACCGTGAACGTGGGCTTGCTCCAATCCTTCTGAGTCTTCATGTCATCCCAGACAGACTGGAGGATGTTGAGATCAGGGCGATATCTATGGGGGCCATATCATCACTTCCAGGACTCCTCCTCCAAAGGGCAAAGGTCACACCAAATATTGAGGGGATTTATATTTCCCTTTACTTCAATCACAAAAAAAACCTATTAACCCTTCTATTTCTAAAATCATTCTTACTTAGCACTTCACTGGTTCCAGCTCAACTGGAAGCAGATGGTTCAGTACACTGTGTAGTGATTGGGCACCAGTACTGCAGCTCAGCTCCTATTGACTTCAATGGGATGAGCTGCAGTATTAGTGCTAGCCACTATATAGGGCACAAACCCAAGTTCCCCAATCCCCTTGTGTTTAGTATAGGCATCAGAAGCAGCCCCACACAACACCTTCACTGATCAGATATTTATTGGCCTTTCCTAAGAATTCACCATAAATATAATATATACTGTATATATAATCCCGGGACACCCCGTTTAGAGGTAAATTAGTATATGTAGGAGTCATTACACCTAAGAAACTAGTTCTGCACCTTAATTTAGAGATGTTCTCTTTTTTACAGAACCTCAAACCAATTATGAAGCCCATCTGTTATCAGTAATGTTTAGGAAAGACGGCACAAGCAGATTGTACAGCACACAAGTGCAACATAGTGTACAGAGGATGCAAAAGAACATTGCAGTGACTGTCCCTCAGAGATCACATGTTCAATGGGGAATATCCAGACTGGTGAACTTCTAGCAATACCAGGTTAGCTACAACTTGTGCAGGGAACATTTAATCTGGTATTGGAACTATAACTGCTATGGCAACCTCCACTGGAACTGGAACTGCTATTGCTATCTCCTCTGGAGCTGCTATTGCTATATCCTCTGGAACTAAAACTCTTACTGGAACTATAGCAGTTCTGAATGGGAACTACTATGGCTATCTCTGGAACTGGAACTGCTATGGCTATCTCCTCTGGAACTGCTATTGCTATCTCCTCTGGAACTGCTATTGCTATCTCCTCTGGAACTGCTATTGCTATCTCCTCTGGAACTAAAACTCTTACTGGAACTATAGCAGTTCTGAACTGGAACTACTATGGCTTTCTCTGGAACTGGAACTGCCATAGCTATCTCCTCTGGAACTGGAATTGCTATGTTTATCTCCTTTGGGCTAGGACTGCTATGGCTATCCTACTCTTGAACTGAAACTGCTATAGCTATTCTCCTCTGGAACTGTTACGACCATCCCCACTGGAAATGCTATGGCGATCCTCCTCTGGTAATGAAATCACTATGGTCATCCTCCTCTAGAACTGCTATGGCTAACCTCTACTGCAACTGTTATGGATATTCTCCACTGGAATTAGAATTGCTATGGCTATCCTCATCTGGAACTGATATGATTATCTTCTCTGGACTGGAACTGCTACAGTTATTGCCACTGAAACTGGAATTGCTATGGATATCCTCCTTTGGAACTGATATGACTATCTTTTCTGGAGTAGAACTGCTATGGCTATGTCCACTGAAACTTGAACTGCTATGTCTATCCTCCTCTTGAACTATTATGGCTTGTCTCCTCTAGAACTACTATAGCTATCCTCCTCTAAAACTGGAACTGCTACGACTATCTCCATTGGAACTGGAACTGCTATGGCTATTCTCCTCTGAAACTGAAATCGCTATGGATATCCTCCTCTGGAACTGCTATGGCTATGTCCACTGGAATTGGAATTGCTATGGCTATTCTCCTTTGGAACTGGTATGTGTACCTCTTCTGGAATTGGATATGCTAGGGTTATCCTCTAAACCTAGAGCTGCTGCAGTTATCTCCAGTAGAACTTGAACTGCCATGGCTATCCTCCTCTGGAACTATCAATTTATTTAGACTAGCACATCTACACATGAAAATCCAACCATAGTGTGTTGAGCCATCCAGTTTAGGCTGGGTTGTGGTGTCCCTAACCTATCTATCTGAGGGGCTGGGGTAATATACTGTATACTGGTGACCCCAAGCTTCCTATCTACAGAGCTGCAGTGATATTCTGGGTTCTTTAAAAACACTCATACAACCACATACATTATAACTCAATGGGAGACCATGTAACAAACTAACCGTCATAATGAAAAGAAAGGGCAGGTCTTACCTCTTTGCTTTCATCCATCTCTGATTCGCTGCTAAACTCTTCTGTATTTAAGTTTTCAAAATCAGATTCTCCAACAGCGATAGGTACGGTGACGGTGAGGCTGGGGTTGTGTATAAAGGACATATAATCACTTTCATCAATGATATACCGCTCAACGCTGCTACCGATTCCACTGGTGGCCGTCGTCCCGTTTCCATCTTTCAGGTAGTCAAAATCTTTGCTGATTTCCACTGTGGTGTGGTTGGATATGCAACTGTCTTTTTGGTTTTGCATGTCCTCTAGAGGTTTATTTTCCTCCAATTCCTTCTTCTTTTTGACAAATGCATTCTGGATGAATTCCCGCACACTCTTCTTCACGTACGCTATCCCAATGTGCATTCTAGCCACAGCAATTTGCAGATTATTCATTTCATTATCATCGTCTGTAGCAGCGAGGTTGTCAGAGCTAAATGAGCTCAATAGCAAAGCTAAGAACAGGTTCAACACCTACAAAAATAACAAAACCAGAAGACGATAAATCAGGAATCTGCAACAATCTTATGAACAAAAATCGTTTTACTGGAAGAAATATCCTTTTACATTCATGATCAGACTGACCCACTAATTGTATTATAAACCTATATCCTTCCAGAGATGTCCACATTTACATAGAACCTTTTAAAGCCCAAGATTCGGAACTGTATATGTAGATTGCTGGCCCAATAGGAGATCTGGGTATCCTTCAGTGGACCACAGACATAACTGAAGCCCTATGGACTATGGACTATCCTCTCCCCCAGTATTCTCTGGATAACAAGGGTAATTGCCCCCTCTATTCATATATCTGCATGCAATCAACAGGACACAGAATTAAAGGGGTTGTCCATCTACCCATGAAGTTTCTTAAAAATATAGCAAAAGTGGTGATTTCATTGGGTTATGACATGTGAATTCGTTGTTAGTTGTTCTGCCCTAATCTGCGGGTTTCCTCCACAACCAACGAGTCAGGATGAAAATCTTCAAATAAGAAGCTCCAGTCATCCAATTTGCACTTAGCTGCCAAGTTCCATTATGTGGGGGACAGACCCAACCTTTAAGAGTTGTGGTGTTATCCTAAAATATGTAATATCTGTCTTTTGATTTGGGCAAATGCCATTAGCCCTTCCACTGGTGGGAGGCTCCAGGATGGAGGCCGATAAGGGGTTCTTTAAAAGGGGGGGATGTCGGGATCCTTAGGAGTCAGAAACTGGAGTAAAGCCCACCTATGGATTTGTTTAACTACTTTTTTTATGTTAATCCCTGTCTTTTGTGTTTTTGACAAGAAATCGATAATCTAACAATGTTGTCATTGATTCTAACCTCCCCACAATATCCGAAGAGAGTAAATCTTGCTTAGGCTTGTTACCTTTTTGTGTACTATTGGGGTGCAAGGTCTGTGTATATTGGTTTCTTTTCTACTGTAAAGTTGACATGGTGCCAGCCTTTGGTGTAGATGTGGGGTCACTTCACTCCTGTGTAGTCTAGTGGGATAAGGGAGCGTGGAAGTGGTATTCCCCATTATGGTCCAAGGTCACACGTACATGAGTGGTGAGTATGGGTACGACCTCCAACGCAATTGGTATACGGTGAGGAGAATATATCTTTTATTTGAGCGATTTGTGACACATACTAGTGATTATGTCTCTACATATTAAGTTGACACATCATCCTCATCATTTTATTTTGGACAATCTGGTCTGCTATAGAACTGTGACCCCCAGCAGCCATACTTTATGGTTTCCATTGATGTAAATTTCTTCTAGCATACTAAATATGTCCAATAATTTCAAAGTCTTCAGCACAACAAGCCAGAAAAACTTACCACTAAATTTCCGATGACCATCACCATCATGAACACTGTGATGCACATAGATTGTCCGGCCACCTCCATACAGTCCCACATGGTCTCGATCCATTCTCCACATAACACCCGAAACACGATCAGGAAGGAGTGGAAGAAGTCGTTCATGTGCCAGCGAGGAAGATCACAGTCATCAGGGGCAATCTTACAGACACATTCCTTGTAGCTTTTACCAAACAGCTGCATGCCGACAACGGCAAAGATGAACACTATGATGGCCAACACCAAGGTCAGGTTTCCTAAAGCTCCCACCGAGTTACCGATGATCTTGATCAACATATTGAGAGTAGGCCAAGACTTGGCCAACTTGAAGACACGAAGCTGAAGAAGAAGAAGGCAAAAGTATTCATTTTAAAGGTCTCAAGACCACTTTAACTGTCGAGATAAGTACTAACCCTCTCTCCTTCCCCATACGTGTTCCCACCATGTAGTAAATTATTACCAGACGCCACTGCTGGGGGTCCATGATAATTAAAGTTTATCCATTATCAATCCATTGGCTTTGGAGGTGCTATAGACCCCAGTGGACCCCATAGACTAGAATGGGGTCCACCATTTTTATATTGAAACCGTCGGACAGAAAAGTCCTCTGTGCAGACTGGCGGATTCTGCGGTGGAGTCTCCAATGCAGATGTCAACTTAGTGATCATATCCACAGCGACTGATTGTTGTAAATTCTATCCAATTGTCTCTCTACATTTTGTATACTTACCAATCTGAACGATCTTAGAACCGACAACCCCTCCACATTTGAAAGGCCGAGTTCCATCAAACTTAGACTGACAATAATACTGTCAAATATGTTCCATCCAACTTGGAAATAATAATAGGGATCAAGGGCGATCAGCTTGAACACCATCTCTGCCGTAAAAATACCGGTGAAAACCTACGAAGATACCATAGGTGATTATTATTATCTTAAATTAAACATCCAATATATCATCAAAAATATACGCAAAGATCATAGATAAAAAACATCAAAGTCCATAGATAAAAAAAAATGCCTATTATATAAGAATGTCATGGTGTTGTGAGAAGCAGAGTTGAAAAAAAAGGTAAAAAAAAACACCCACAAAAACAGAAAAGCAAAGCAATATGGGCATTTTGTGTGCAGCCTCCTGCCAGAACATAATGTTAGCGTTGTGGTCTCTTCCAGTTCTAAAAATGGAAAATACAACATGAAATTGCAGAATGTGAGTAACACTTTGACATAGATCGATTTGGAATGGTTAGGGCCTGTGCAGTAGTGCGCAATCTCTCCATTTCTCTCCATGCAGCCGTCATTAGTCTTAGCGACGCTTCACTGGTTTCAGAATCTTAAAGACTTTTAGATCTAATTCTGGATTCTTCATGCTGCATTTAAAGGCTTTGTTCACATTTGCAGCCATTGTCTGATACACCCGACTTTGTGTGATATTTTGTTTGGATGGGTTTTTTTGGACTTCATTTGTAAAATCTGAACTTCTGTTCTGTACTCCAAATCTTGGGAGTCCGTAGTCATAACCTACAGCAGCAGCAAATCTTAGGCCGGGTTCACACGATGTAATTTGGCACGTAATGTGGCACGTACACACCGCGGGAGGTTTTGCAGGCCGTATACGCTCCCATTGTTTTCAATGGGAGCCGGTACAGTATACGCGACACTATTTTGCGGCCGCCGCAAAATCACGGCTGCAAAATAGCACCGTGTAAAAGTGCCACATTACGTGCCAAATTACATCGTGTGAACCCGGACTTAAACCCCATGAAAATGAGTGGGCTGAATTTGCAACAGAATGCATACTAATGTAATCCTAGTGCAATCTGTGATGGATTCATGTCTATGGGGGCCCCAATTCGTTCTGTTCTGGTGACATGGATGACTATACAACAGGCCCTATACTGATCCACACCCGATCCTATTCTGATGACACTTCAAGTGCATTCTGCTACAAACCCAGCCTGGATGCGTACTCAGTCACATGAATGGAGTCTTACTCCAATGTCCCCTTGTGGTCTGACCATGTGACTTTTTGTGGATCTATGTATCTCCAGGGTTCCAGACTATATATAATCTTCATGCTCCCTCTACTTCCTTCTGATGCTGAATCAGAGTCGATCAACTGATCACAGGACCTTTTCCACTTTCAAAATGGTTGTCTTCAGCTGAAAACCTATTTAAAGGGGCCATCTGGGGACTAAATTTTACCTATTGTCAGGCTGGGTTCTGTCAATGTATGTCGGATTTCCAGACAGGATCTGATTTATGGTCTCATGACTGGAATAAGCCCCCGGCACCCAAGTCTAACCTCCTGCTCCCTTCTCTACCATGTACACAGTATTACCTGTATTGTCAGGGCTGGCTTAACTATTACAAAGATCTAGTCTGCTTGTCTCATAGTATAGGTAATACTGTGAGCATAGTAGAGGAGACAGATAGACTGAGGTACTGGGTATCACCTTGTCTGAAAACCCAATGTGCAGCACTGACAGAACCCCACCTACAAATGGGTACCCAGATAACCCAGTTAAAGCGGTTATTTGGCCGTTCCAACCGACCCAAAGTGAAATAAAACAATCAGGCAACTTTTAATTTTATTGCACTTTGGGTTGGTAAGAATGGTCAAATTCCCTGCCTGTTCGGGTCTACGCGCCACCCCCCACTTGCACGCTACGGCGCAGGAGGCGCGCTCAGTTATGATTCCTAGCTTTTGCTTCTTGTTGCTCAGCCCACACATGTTTGTTGGTGATTGAGACTTTGTCCTTGCTAAGTGCTTCTCTTGTTATTGTATTTATTGTACTGTATTATATTACATTGTATTTACTGACTTCTAACCTTTGGCTTTCCTTGTTACAACTGGTTTGGATTCGATTTGGTATTGTTTGTCTCTCTGGTTTGACCTCGGCTTGCTGACTCTGCTTTTGTATTGTTTTGTCCTGTGTAACGCTTATTCAGAGAAGGGACTGTCGCCAAGTTGCCCCTGTCATTAGGACAATTGTGGCAAATAGGAAGGGACAGGGGCTGGGTCAAGTTTGGGACTCACTGTCTCTGTCTTTCCCTTCCTCCCTGGTTTCAGCCGCAGCACTCAGAAATTGCTCAACCAGAAATTCCCTTACAACTTCTTTAGAAAAGTGATTCTAATATATGGACCAGTCCAAAAATAGAGCTTTGCTTTTTGTTATATTATAGCGCAGCTTATTTATTTAGTGCCTTATACTCTGTATTATGTCATCAACAAATGTGCATGCACCATATAGCGTGTACTATGTAATTTACATATGTACATGTGTCTTATAATCTGTATTATGTCATCTACATATGTGCATGAGCCTTATACTGTCTATTATGTCATCTACATATGTGCATGCGCCTTATACTGTCTATTATGTCATCTATATACGCACATGCGCCTTATACTCTGTATTATGTCATTTAATTTGAGTTACCGTATATACTCGAGTATAAGCCGACGCGAGTATAACCCGAGGCCCCTAATTTTACCACAAAAAACTGGGAAAACTTATTGACTCGAGTATAAGCCTAGGGGGGGAAATGCAGCAGCTACTGGAAAATTTCAAAAATTAAAATGGTCGGAGTTTTTGGGTGCAGTAGTTGCTGGGTGCTGAGGAAGGGGAGGGGGTGTTTTGGTTGTCTGTCTGCCCCTTCCCTGAGCTTGAGGACTGAGTTTTTTTTCCCCACCTTGGAATTCAGTCTGGCTGACTATAGGGGATCTGCAGTGCTCCTATTAACCCCTTCCCGACAGAACAGGAGCACTGCAGATCCCCTATATTCAGTAGACCGGGCACTGTCAGACACAGGGATACCTAATGTGTTTGTGTCTCATAGTAATTCTCTACTTTTGTATGTATTCTAGGGAAAGGAGGGATTTACAACTTTTATTTACTTTATTTTTTTATTATATTTTTTAAAGCTTCTTTTTTTCACTGTTTTATGGGAGATTCTATACATTACTATTGCGGCTGGTCATAGACCCCCCCCCCCTCCCCCTCCCCCCCCCCCCCCCCCAAAAAAAAAAAAAAAAAAAAAAAATTTTTTTTTTTTTTTGCTTGACTCGAGTTTAAACTGAGGGGGGCTTATTCAGCACAAAAACTGTGCTGAAAAATTCGGCTTATACTCGAGTATATACGGTACTTCAAAAACTGTCTGCCAATGTACTAAGAAGTGAAGGAAGGCAAAGGGCGAATATCTCACACCAAATATTGATGTGGCTTACATTTCTTTTTTTTTTTTCGCATTCACAATAATAAACTATTATTACTACTGTTATAAACTAGTAACTATTTTTTCCACACCTACCTAAAACTTTTGCACAGGACTGCATATTTCATGATTATACAACATCTCTATAAGAAACTATATTATTTTAGAAAGTATTTTTCTTCCGCCACAAATCTTTGTCAATTATCACCGGCCCTGAAAAACATCTTGAGAAAGTTGATAGGAAGTTCCTTCTGTAGGTAACTGCTAAATTCCCAGTATATGCGTGGAGCTGTCATCTGGATATTTCCAGAGGTGCTGCACTAAATGACAATCTGTTCAATAATTCATCTCTTCAAAGTACACGAAAGGGAGAATAAACAATGAGACTGACAAGCTCAGCCATCGCGCCGCTGCTAATTATGCGCCACACAAAGTGCACCGACGACTATTAATTTTTCATGCCTTTGGTATAAAAGGATAAAACACAGCACAAAATCTCCGTTGGCAGATGAAGAAATGAAAACTTTTGTAAAGGATTCCAGATAATCCGGAGACATTACAACACTTATCTGGATTGAGTTCCAAACCATTCAATGAAAATCTTACAACATCACAACATGCACCAAAAGTCACATGAGACGTGTAGTAAGGAGCATGTGTACCACATGTAAGCCACGCCTAAACCACGGCAACTTCAAGGTGTGAAGGTGGCAGTCAGAATTTTGCTTTCATCAAAAACGTGCTCTACCGTCACTCTTGGAAAGGTCAGTCCCTAAAAATCAATGCCTGATTTTCCAAGAAACATAGTGACACGACCTAGGATTAAAGTCAAGCCCAGATGTTTCCTACAGAAGGAAGAATGGAGATTTGTTTTGGGATTAGAGCCCCTTGTCAGGGTCCTGGTTGGGCTAGATGAAAGGTCACAGATGTAGGTCAAAAGGCGTATTATATGTCTGCTAGTGAGACTTGCAGGGTGTAGAGTCTTAAAGACCATACATGGTCTACTAGGAATTCTGGGAAGGTAATATGCAAAGAAGATCTTTTTGATGCATAAAGGAAAACCTTCTCTAGCACCACCTTCAAAAAGAACTTATTTGTATAGTCCTTCCTTAGAAATGACAGTAGAACAGGGAGCGTCTTCCTAAGGAGACCTCATGCCGATGCTAACCTTGTCCCATCAAACAAATGGTAGAAGACTTGATGTATCTAGATTGTTGCATGACAAACATTGGTAATCTGTGTTAGCCTACACCAGGGGTCCTCAAACTTTTTAAACAGTGGGCCGGAGGCAGAGCAGGTCGCACAGATATTGGGAGCGGTGCCCTCCAATAGATAAAGTGAAGTGCGCTCCATGGCCTGGCCCGAGCTCCCCAGGAGCTTCATTATAAATGCACGCCTGCCGGCGTTGTCGGCGGGGCCAGACAGAAGTGCTTGGCAGGCCGCATGTGGCCCTCAGGCCGCAGTTTGAGGAACCCTGGCCTACACGGATGAGATGTTTGGCGGTGTCCAGTCCTTCTACAATACAGTGCATGGACCCAGAAATGAGCAACTTGGTACCCCTACTTATACCTCTGACTCTGAACTTTGCAAGAGTAAGAAGCCCATAAACTGCTTTTGCATGGTGACCCTCTACTATATAAGTTTGTCCTCTGAGGTCATTAGTCTTTGGCCAGCTTTTCAGAAATAGAAAGAAAACTGCAAGATCTGCCATTCAAAGCACTTTGTGCCTTTTTATATAAGTAGAGGTGACCTCTGCCAGGACAATACAGCCATTGAAACCAAAAACACACGGAAAGTGAGAAGTCTGACCTTAGAGAACAAAGATTGGACTTCTAAAAATGTAATAATGGGCACAGTCACAGGACAGACCTGCACATGCGCTGGGTTAGGAAGACAATGGATACGTCATTCTGCATCTCGGATGTCATTCTCACAATGGTGTAACGCATACATCCCACCACCGGACTACTGTGACTAATAAATCTGGGAATGGCACATAATACAGAATAGGGATGCTAATGGGCTCTGTAGAGGAGCCTTGGCCAGTTTGGCGCCTTTCCCTTTTCAAATGAAAGTTGAGAATTTGGAATCAAATATCAAACAAATTCTCCAAGCTGAGGATGGATACAGCGCCCCACACTGATGACCCAATATAATGTGCAGCAGGGTCCCATCTCCCCTCTTCTTTGTGTCGTTAGGGCCTCAGGGTGATATAAATGTGAGGTTCATATCAATGGGGTTGGCTCAGCTCGGTTTGACAGTCCTAGTACCGGTGGCCATCACTAATGTTCTTATAACTAGTAGACTAAGAGGTCTCCTCACAGGCATGTATAGCAAACCTTCCACATTAGATATTGATAGTAATGCCATTGACTTTACATAGGGGCCGCCCAACTCTCCTCGTCTGACTTTCAACTGCCCAAACTAACAAAAAAGTACCAAAATTATAAAAATGGCTTCAGAAGTGTATAGTACATAATGTGGCAGACTGGTGCATCAACTGGTGCAGGGAATGTGATGCTGGCACTGGGGCAGACCTGCACATCCCCGCACCAGAATGAAGACCCGTGCCAGGGGGCAACACGGTGTCCCAGTGGTTAGCACTGCAGCCTTGCAGCGCTGGAGTCCTAGTTTCGAATCCTGCCAAGGACAACACATCTGCAAGGAGTTTGTGTGGATTTCCTCCCTTACTTCAAAGACATACTGATAGGGCAAAAAATAAATAAAAAAATCTGTGCCTGTTTGGAACTGATATAGGTTTCCATTACAACTGGTATTAATAATATAGCAGTCTGACAGGTTCCCGTTTTGGCCCACATTTGTACAATGTTGCAAGCATGGATTAGAGTGGGGGTTGTGGTGCACGTTTGGTGCAAGAAAGGGCCTTGTGCCAAATGTGTTCCAGAGTATCATCGCTTTATGACAGACAACTGGGGTAGAGGAATTGATAAATCTGCCCCAACGTCGCTAGGGCACTACGACCCAGCTGCAGCTGAAACTACTGCACCATAATGGCGACATCTTAGGGTATGTTCACACGGCGTAAAATGAAGAGAAATTCCTCGCCACTGGCATTTTCTCCGTGGTCTAGCCACGAGGGGATGCTGATGTAGTGCATCCACTCACGGCATCCCGCTGCTCAATAAGTCTGGATGAATGGGCCTAATCTGAAGGGAGTCTTGAGCCACGGACACCGAGACCGAATCAGCCACGGAGCCGCGGCAAGATCGAGCAGGATGCTTCTTTTTTCCGTGTCCTGGTGCAATCTCTACCTCCCATTGAGGCGGATTCCAGGAGGAATCTGCCCCGGATTCGGGAGTGAAATCCGCAGCAAACTCCTCCGTGTGAACACGGCATTAGTGTATGTGTTATATACAGATCATTCTGGGAGTCGGGAAGTATTTGTAATGTATAATAATACAGCCTAATATAATAATACATCCTAAAATATAATATAATAATATATAATAATATATAATAATATAATAGTACAGCTTAATATAATAATACATCCTAAAATATAATAATATATAATAATATAATAATATATAATAATATAATAATACAGCCTAATATATAATAATATATAATAATATAATAATACATCCTAATATTAAGGTGTCAAAGAGGAGCCATAAAAATTCAAAGAATGACTGAGCGAGAACGTATAGTTTCCATTTCACCGCCCTGGAGCCTACAGCACAAATAATACAGGCAAGAGCTCAAAGCACTTTGACCAGCAGGAGCGAATCTCAGCCCAGACATGTCAACACAATGAAGAAATGTGATGTACTGGCCTCCTATTTCAATGCAAATTTGTCCTTTATTAGATGTGCTAGAAGTGGCTGTGTTCAATAATAGACGCCTGCACTTCTTCAATTGTGCCAGCTCAGCAGCGTCCATTGTGCAGAGTCAGAGCTTCCAGCGAGCAGTGCACTGAAGCCACTGTTACTGCAGCACTGGCAGCTTGTTAAAGCAATAGATCAATGTACGCGCCCTCGTCCTCACCGCCGCAGAATTAAAACACGCTTTGCAATTATTTGCCCTTGCTCTGCACAAAAAAACGAATATTCATTTACTACCTGTGCAGCTTATGCTGAGCCAATATCGAGATTTTCCTAAAGGCCGTCCTTAAAATACTGTAGAGAATTGCAAAAAGTATCCACAAATAAAAAACACTAAAGGAAAAAATGCCATTGATTTTCTTTTCATGGTCTCAGTTTGGCACTTTGATGTTATTGTCCAGGCTTTGGTTCTCTCAGGGCGAAGGGAAATAATCCCCCCCCCTCACAAACACCTAATCATTAGGACTTTGGGCGTTGTTCGCATTTGGTCGCTCTTTCACATCAATCAAATACATTGAAATACATCAAATAGGGTCTTAGACTAAGGACCCACGCATCGGGCAACAGCAAGAAAATCGCGGCAGGCATAGATCATAGTTTTGTCTGCAGTCTTTCTGCTTCCATTACACCTATAGAGATACCGCCGCCGTTTCTTTTTTAAAAAAAAATTTTTTAATGTAGATTGTGAGCCCTATATGGGAACAAATGTAATTTTTAAAAAAAATTTAAGTATGTCTTTGTAGAATGGGAGGAAATCCATGCAAACCTGGGAAGAACACACAAACTCCTTGCAGATTTTGTTCCTGGCAGGATTCGAACCCAGGGCTCCAACACAGCAAAGCTGCACTAACCACTGAGCCACCATGTTGCCCCTTCTGCTGGTGTTTCTGTAGGTTTCTGCGATTTCCAAAACGGCAACAGTTTTGGAAATCGCAACGTGTCCACAGGGGCATATTTTTCAGCAATGTGTGGATAGGATTCGCTAGGGACTGTTAAATGCTGTGTTTTTTTCCACAACATTTCCGCCCTGGCCAAAGCACGGCGTTTACGCCACAAAGGGCCCCCAGACTTAATGTGTAACACAATGGCCGATGGGTGATGGGCTACGACTATTGCCCCTTGAATTGTGATACCCTTGACCTTCAAACTTCAATGCTTAACACATTAAATATCTATTAAGACGTTACATTGCATAGCAAAAAGCCAAAAACATCTTAAATGGAAACTGCCAGGACGATTCGGGACATTAAACCACCTACAGGGCATTATGGAGTGGTGCTTTAGAGTGCCTTCACACGAGGGAAAATGGCGCTGAATTTGGTGTGGAATCCGCGTCAGATTCAGTGCTGAAAAAAAAAAGCCTCCCATTGACTTCAATGGGTTTCTTTAGCAGAAAAAAGAACCCATTGAAGTCAATGGGAGGTTTTTTTTTTCAGCGCTGATTCCGATGCAGATTCCACACCAAATTCCTCCGTGTGAATGCACCCTTAGCATCCCAAATGGCCCTGCTGTGAGGGCATCCGTGCCCACAATAAAAATATATCAAGGGGTTGAACTCCTGGTGCCGACCGGCGCATGTGCAATAAAGCCGAAATAGATAAGTAGGAATTTGAAGCTGAATTTGTCACAGATTTTGAAGCAGATTTTTTCTGCTTGTCAAAAACCACTCAAGATTTTGACGCTGAATTTCAAGTGGAATTTGAAGAGTATCAATGTACTTTGCCAAATTCTGCGCTGACGAAAAAGGTGTATCAGCTGCTACCACCTTCTGAAATGAATAGGAGGCAGATTTCAGGTGGAATTTGAGGCAGATTCCACCTCAAATTCAGCGTCAAATTCCTACGTGTGAACGGACTTGTCCTTTAAGGGGTTATTTTCATTCTGTCATCGTTTGTCATTTCCTAAGGTCAAGTCAATCGAGAAGTTTGGTTTTTCTAATATAATTTTTGTCTCGTTGAATTGCACAGAAATACTCGACTTTCATTACTTTTCCTATTCTTTGATATAAGAATTCCCTTGTGACCCCCTTGTCTTGTTTCTATGCCAACCTTTCTAGGATGACGATAAAGTTTCACACTTCCAGGCTGGAGATGACATCTATCCTTTCTCTGGCTGAATCCTGACCCATAATGAGACTGATTTGATCTTGGTTCAGTCTTAGCTGGAGAATCGGCCTTACATGACAGCAGACACCTAAGGTGCGCCTTGAAGGTTACATTACACATTTCTAAAGAATGAAAAAAATCGCACAAAAATATATAAAAATGTTCATTAAGACAAGAACTTACCAGATTTCCAACATAGAGAACGTCATTAAATTCTGGAGTGATGGGGTAATGTTCCATTGCCATAAATAATGTGTTTAACACAATGCAGATTGTAATAGCGAGGTCGACAAAGGGGTCCATCACTATGATATTGAGTACGTTCTTTATTTTCAGCCACGTGTCACAGCAGTCCCAAATCAAATATGTATTGGCAAACTTGTTCCAACATGGTGGACATTTTTGCCTGGATTCTTCCAACTCTGTAGAATGCATAAAAACAAAAAAGTGAAATAGTTAGATATGCATTTATAGAACAGCCCAACGAAACAGCAGGAACGGGAGACTGATATGTGTTTGGTACTGGTAAGTGTCTGGTACCGGTATGTGTCTAGTACTGGTAAGTGCATGATACCAGTAAGTTCCTGGTACTGGTAAGTGTCCAATATTAGTAAGTGCCTGGTACTGCTAAGTGCATGATACCAATAAGTGCCTGGTACTGGTAAGTGTCCAATACTAGTAAGTGCCTGGTACTGGTAAGTGTCCAATAATAGTAAGTGCCTGGTACTGCTAAGTGCATGATACCAGTAAGTGCCTGGTACTGGTAAGTGCCTGGTACTGGTAAATGCCTAGTACTGGGTTCCTGGTACTGGTAAGTGTCTGGCACCAGTAAGTGTCTTTTACTGGTAAGCACTTGGTACTGGCAAGTGTCTGGTACTGGTAAGTGTCATTTACAAGAAAGCATCTGGTACTGGTAAGTTTCTGGTACTGGTAGGCACTTGGTACTGATATGTGTGTGATAGGAGTAAGTACCTGGTACTGGTAAGTTACTGGTACTGGCAAGGGTCTGGTACTGGTAAGTATGTGGAACTGTAAGTATTTGGCATAGGCAAGTGGTTTTACTGGTAAGGGTCTGGTACTGGTAACTGTGTGATATTGGTAAGTGCCTGGTTCTGGTAAGTGTCTTGTACTGGCAAGTGTCTAGAAATGACAGCGTACTCATCATTGACTAATGCAAGGCATACAGTAGATACAAGGATAAACCTCATTTGGAGGAGTGTAGCTATAAGGGGTGAAGAGGCAGAGTCACAGCTGGTTCCCTGGTGCCTAAGAGGGCCAATGGACCCTCCATAAAAAAAACACTGGTATTATTAAAATTACGCATCTGAAGATCATTCCAACATTTTCTTGTTGGACTTCACTCCTTCAGTTGAGCCAGATGGACAAACCTACTGGACAAATCCCGCTCAACATCTGGTCAGCCCAATGATCTGATGTCTATAATACATGGTTATGTTGACTTGACCTCGGTAGAAGCCATGCTTTGCAGTGGTTGTCTCCTTTTGATAAAAGAGAGGAGGAGACCTGTAACAGAAGCCCACCTTAATGATATCCATGTGCTCTAATAGGTAAGACCATACCATATCATGCGTATGGGTTCTTCCCAATTCCCCCCCAACAGATTATTATGTGAAAGATTGGGCATGTTGAATGCAGAGACTCCCCTCTTTCTGTTAACCAAAATGACTGTGGCCAAATGATGGTTTAGCCAATGATTACCAATGGCCTTCATGGTCGATGTACAGAAAACGTGAAAAAAAATAAGTTTCTCTGAACACGTCAAGAACATCATTCATTCTAAAATTAAAGCTGTATACAGAGGGTGACATGTTTTTTGTAGGGCCAGCACTATATTGTGCCTGGAGCATTCGACATCTAGCTTCTCCATGTCTACATTGTGTAAGTCAATGTGAAGGACATCGGAGCTCTGTCAGCAGATCTTCTAGACAAGCAACCGCTTACGAAAGAAGAGCGACAAATTCTTCTAGAAAACGAAATAAAAAAGTAAAATATAGATGGTGGAATGGTGTCAAATTTACACCCCAAATTTTCTCAATGTGGGGGTGTAAAGAGGTTTTCCAAAGCTAAACAACTGATCGGTAGGGGTCCAACACCCGGTATCCAAGTTCAAACTATCACTTGTGACCAATTGATGTGAGAGTTGTTATTGTGCCGTGTGTTCTACAGAATTATTACACAATAAATGACACAATTGTGCCTCCTTGTCTGAATAGATTCCTAATCAAGTCAATGCCGCTGAGCTGCAATACCACTCACAACCTATGAATACGCGTGGCGCTGTTTCTGAAAAGCAAACCAATGCTTTCTTATCATCCAGACAAGTCCTATACCTTTACCCCATTCAATACAGTCACCACACATGGACATATAAGTCTTCTATCTCTATAGCTAGTAAAGACTACCTTCCATTGTGTTGGTGAGATTGCTGGCTATACTCAGAGCTCGTTGTCTCAATATCGGATCTTCCAACAAGTCCATGGACATATGATAGGAACTTAATCTTCTTTTCCTCAAATCATTGTCTGTGTTTGTACCCTAAAAAGAAAAACAAAAAGTTAGTAGAGAAGATTTTGGGGGTCACTTGAAGGTTGTCTTCGTATCGCTGCATCATGCATCAAGCAACTTAATAGCAGCTAATCTGAGGTCTCAAAAGAAAGTTCTTAACTGGCTTCTATGTCGGCCCTTGCATTGCTTACCGCATGCATTAGCAGGTTTTTCTCATTTTTGATGTGCCTTAGTCCTGTGGTGCCGTGCCGGACAGCTTCTCGTCTATTCAAATTTGTCATGCCACCAATTGCAAAAATTACTTCAACAAAGTCTATCCGTAATTTAATGGGAATTTCAATACTGAGCAGTAGAAAGCTACGTAGCCCTGCACCCTATGAATATACTGGTCTCCAGGTCTGAGTAATAGCCATGTAGTCCTGAACCCTATGGATACACTGACCTTCAGTACTAAGTTGTAGCCACATAGACCTTCATCCTTTGAATACACTGGTCTTCTGTACTGAGTAGTAGACAGCTATGGACTTGTTGACCTATATCCTATGAATATACTGATCTTCAATACTAAGTAGTAGACAGTCATGTCGCCCCGCATCCTATGAATATACTAGTCTTCAGTAGTGAGAAGTAGACAACCATGGTCTTGTAGACCTTCACCCTATGAATATACTGGCATTCAATACTGAGAAGTAGACAACCATGGTCTTGTAGACCTTCACCCTATGAATATACTGGCATTCAATACTGAGAAGTAGACAACCATGGTCTTGTAGACCTTCCCCCTATGAATATACTGGCATTCAATACTGAGAAGTAGACAACCATGGTCTTGTAGACCTTCACCCTATGAATATACTGGCATTCAATACTGAGAAGTAGACAACCATGGTCTTGTAGACCTTCCCCCTATGAATACACTGCTCTTTGGCACTAAGTAGTAGACAGCCATGTTGTTGTAGACCTTCACCCTATGAATACACTGCTCTTTGGCACTAAGTAGTAGCCAGCCATGTTGTTGTAGACCTTCACCCTATGAATACACTAGCCTTCAGCACTGAGTAGTAGACAGCCATGGTCTTGTAGGCTTGATCCCTATGTATACACTGGTCTTCAGTACTGAGTAGTAGACAGCCATGTTCTTAAAGACCTCCATCCTACGAATAAACTGGCCTTCAGTACTTAGTAATAGGAAGACATGTTCTTATAGACCATCCTATGTATACACTGGTATTTGGTTCTGAGTAGTAAACAGCCATGTTCTTGTAGACTTACAGCTTATGTATACACTGGTCGTCAGTACTGAGTAGTAGACAGTCAGGTTTTTATACACCTACATCCTATGTATATACTGATCTTTGGTACTCAGTAATAGACAGCCATGTTCTTGTAGTCCTACATCCTATGTATATACTGATCTTTGGTAATGAGTAGTAGACAGCCATGGTCTTGTAGTCCTACATCCTATGAATACACTGACCTTTGGTACTGAGTAGTAGACAGCCATGTTCTTGTAGTCCTGCATCCTATGAATACACTGACCTTTGGTACTGAGCAGTAGACAGCCATGTTCTTGTAGTCCTACATCCTATGAATACACTGATCTTTGGTACTGAGTAGTAGACAGCCATGTTCTTATAGACCTGCATCCTATGAATACACTAGCCTTTGATGACATCTCCGAATCATGAAGCACTGTCTGACCTTGAATCAATGAAAGTCTTAGGCCCTGATAAATTCACTGTCACCAGGGTCCAGCACCATTAAAGGGGTTGTGTAGGACTTCGAAACCATGGAAGTGACATCATGTCCACTGGTCACATGATCATACTACAGCTTAACCCCATTCTTTTTAAGAGGATGGAGATGTGGTATTTCCATGTGATCAACAGACATGGCGTCACTTCCTAAGAAGAATAAAGAAGCCATGTGTTTGGAATCCTGCTTAGCCCTTTTAACCCTACAGATGACTTCCATTTATTTTTTCAGTTCCTTGAGAACTATCTTTCCAGTAACGTAATGGACAGGGGAACATCTGATAGTCTACATTGTATCTTCTCATTTCAGAATAAGCAAAATAATAACTGGAAAAACGGTTCCTATCCTATGGCTTGTCGCTAACAGCTATGGCCCTTTCAGTCGTGTTGTCGGGCACCACAGTTGTCAAGTATTTGGATGGATTCTTCATATCTTCAGCTCAAGACCAAAATGTTTTTGAGTTGAGGGTAAAAACTGGTAAAGGGTCCTGCACTGAGGGGCAATACAAGACCACATGATGGTGGTGGGGCAGTAATATTATAGGAGTGGAGAAAAGTATTCTTGAAATCCTGCCAAACTGTCTTCGTTCCTCCTTCCTTGGTCTCAGCTTAGTCTCTATCAGACCATCCTATCAGACTCTCATTGGGGGTAGGTGGCCTCTAACACTTCTATCTCGGAAAGCTTTCTCAGTATTTTTCCCACACTTGCCTAGACCTTTGGCACAGTACTGTAATCTCTTAGATTAACGGAATAAATCCAGTGACACTTATCTAACACTTATCTATGAACTTGCACTTCCTCATATGGTGTATATTCACACGAACCACAAGACCTATATCCTGGCCAAGAACTGACGCGATGTCAGTTGAGATAGTAAATGTTCTTACTGCGCCGTCCGGCCGCCCTTAGAATCTTCTCTAGAAATATAGAATCTAAAATTGATGAATAATTTATTCCACGTATGTTATATCTCAGCCTGTAAGGTTATGTTCACATCTACCGCAAATGACATAGTTATGTATGTAACACAGACGCAACAACGCAGAGACTGTGAACAGAGTCTCTGTGTCCCTTCCCCACACAATATTAACAAATCCCAACATGTCAATTATACCTAAGGAAACGCTGATTTTTTCAGTATAAGTATAATAGGGGCTGAAAGTCCACAGAGGAAAACTCTTTGGAAAAAAACGTGCATGCTTTTTTCTGCAGCAATTTTTTGCTGTGCTTCGCTATGTGGGGATTATATGGCCGTGCCCTTTTGCTAGAAACTACTGCTATGGACAGGGGGTGCATCCAGTGTGCCAAGTATGCAGGCTGAGGGGAGTCCAAATTTTTAACGTATACACTCGGATGACAACTGAGTGAATCCCATCCTCCATTGAATTCAGTGTGGGGTTCCGTTCCAATCTGTATTCACAGACCTACTCTCTAAAAATTGGAAGTGCCTTGGGTTGCACACTTGGTCGTGTACATGAGACCTTAGGCCCCTTGCACACTACCGTCTGCGTGCACGGTCAGTGCATGGACATTACACGGATGTCATCCATGGCTGCCCATGCACCCGCCATGTTTCCACAATTCATTCAATGAATAGGAGCCGTGGAAGCACAGCTGCAAAACTAGACAGGAATAGGACCTGTCCTGAATTTTGCAGCCCAGACTTTCAGACTAAGTCAGCGTACTATCTTGGAAAAACAAATTAATGGGTCAGTGTGCTACCTGGGAAAAACTGGGATAGCACAGTGAGCTAGCACACGGTTGTATGAGTTGACTGAGTTCATCGAGAGCTTGCTACGCAATTTAATACGTTCAATTTTTTAGAATAAGGAATCTATTACAAGAATGTTTTTCAGCTCCTACGGGATCGAATTGGATGCAAACTAACTCTAGTTCTCGGCTCCCCTGCCAATCCGCTGAATAGGGGTGCCACTCATTGTGTGCGACACCTCAGCTCACAGCAGTTTAGTCATTCAGCTGACCGGTTGGGGTTTCGGGCATTGGAACACACTGAACTCTATCCTACGCACAAGCCATTGATATTACAGTCCCAGAAAAGTCTTATAGAACATTAACCCTATATGCCATTATTGCACTCCAAGCTCCTGACTATACTTTAGATGCCCACTAAAGAGCAATATATAGATCTGATATCATATCTTGTTAGTTATATAGAAGATTAGTGAATAGTAACTAAAGATTGATAACATTTGCAGTTAGTACATTATAGGCCTTGCAAAAAGCAGTCACATTCAAAGCTTGACCAACCAAATGATTTGATCCTGACGCACTCTACAAAGGCTACCATGCCTTAACTATATGAAACTTCCTTACATTGTCATCAGAAGCTGGTTTATCTATTATCACCTCTGGCAGTAGTAATCCAGCAGGCGATGTTGGAGCAGATGGGCCACCGAATAGAGAGACCACTCCATTGCAGTCTACGGTGCTGTGCATCTTGCCGTTCACGGGAAGCACGGGTAGTGTTCTTGATGCCTTGCTAGCTTGACTTAAGTTACTTCCCCGTCTTTGTCTGTGAGGGACAAACAAGGATCCGCGTCTACTCTCATTGTCTTCAAATGTGCTGTGTTCATCATCCGCAAAGTCATTTTCTGATGCCACATCCTTCCCACGGCCTAGGAACATACTGAACATGCTGGTCTTGCTGTTGCGTCTTGGTGTGACATCATTGTGGATGTCCAGCAGAGACTATTAAACAATAAAAAAATAAAAATGGCATTTTACAGCATGCTCGGATCAGGAACTGAGAGCAGTGCAACAAAAGTCCATGTCTCCGCAACAATCATCTACCAAATACACATTGCACAACTAAGAGGTTAGTCTACAATATACAATTCACACACAAACACCAACTCAAAGGATAGGGGTTACATATATGAACACTTGGGGGCCCCACTACTGGATTAGACACTTTGATAAATTAGATGCCAGAACCCAGCATATCAACCTGTTTCCTACCATATCAATTGGTGACTAAATTGCCAAAATATCACTTTTTTAGCAATATGTAAATGAGCTATTTAGAGCAACAAAGATGCTGTCATTGCTCCAAGGAGGTAAGTAGAAATGTTCTTGGTGCTTCACAGAACAAAAAATGCAATATTTCTGCAGCAATACACATGGGGAAAACAAATTTGATTCAGGTGATCCTAACCTATCTATCTGCAGGGCTGGGGTGATATGCTGAGGTCTGATGACACTAACCTATCTATCTGCAGGTCTGGGGTGATATACTGGTTCTGGTGAAAGTAACCTATCTATCTGCAGGACTGGGGTGATATACTGGTTCTGGTGACACTAACCTATCTATCTGCAGGACTGGGGTGATATGCTGGTTCTGGTGACACTAACCTATCTATCTGCAGGGCTGGGGTGATATGCTGGGTCTGGTGACACTAACCTATCTATCTGCAGGACTGGGGTGATATGCTGGTTCTGGTGACACTAACCTATCTAACTGCAGGGCTGGGGTGATATGCTGGTTCTGGTGACACTAACCTATCTATCTGCAGGGCTGGGGTGATATGCTGGTTCTGGTGACAGTAACCTATCTATCTGCAGGACTGGGGTGATATACTGGTTCTGGTGACACTAACCTATCTATCTGCAGGACTGGGGTGATATGCTGGGTCTGGTGACACTAACCTATCTATCTGCAGGACTGGGGTGATATGCTGGTTCTGGTGACACTAACCTATCTATCTGCAGGGCTGGGGTGATATGCTGGTTCTGGTGACACTAACCTATCTATCTGCAGGACTGGGGTGATATGCTGGTTCTGGTGACACTAACCTATCTATCTGCAGGGCTGGGGTGATATACTGGTTCTGGTGACACTAACCTATCTATCTGCAGGGCTGGGGTGATATTCTGGTTCTGGTGACACTAACCTATCTATCTGCAGGGCTGGGGTGATATTCTGGTTCTGGTGACACTAACCTATCTATGTTCAGGGCTGGGGTGATATGCTGGTACTGGTGACACTAACCTATCTATCTGCAGAGCTGGGGTGATATGCTGGTACTGGTGACACTAACCTATCTATCTGCAGAGCTGGGGTGATATGCTGGTACTGGTGACACTAACCTATCTATCTGCAGGGCTGGGGTGATATGCTGGTTCTGGTGACACTAACCTATCTATCTGCAGGGCTGGGGTGATATTCTGGTTCTGGTGACACTAACCTATCTATCTGCAGGGCTGGGGTGATATGCTGGTACTGGTGACACTAACCTATCTATCTGCAGGGCTGGGGTGATATGCTGGTTCTGGTTACACTAACCTATCTATCTGCAGGGCTGGGGTGATATGCCGATTCTGGTGATTCTAACCTATCTATCTGTAGAGCTGGGGTGATATGCCGATTCTGGTGAGTCTAACCTATCTATCTGCAGGGCTGTGGTGATATGCTGGTTCTGGTGACATTAACCTATCTATCTGCAGGGCTGGGGTGATATGCTGGTTCTGGTGACAGTAACCTATATATCTGCAGGGCTGGGGTGATATGCTGGTTCTGGTGACACTAACCTATCTATCTGCAGGGCTGGGGTGATATGCCGGTTCTAGTGACACTAACCTATCTATCTGCAGGGCTGGGGTGATATGCTGGTTCTGGTGACCCTAACCTATCTATCTACAGAACTAGGGTGATATGCTGGGTTTGGTGACTGTAACCTATCTATCTGCAGGGCTAGGATGATATGCTGGTTCTTGGATTTTGGTGACACACCCCCTTTAACCCTGCTGTTCTGTTCGGGTCAATATGACCCGAAATGATTTTTGAGACCCTGCAGATTTTTTTTAATGAGGATTTGAAACTAGTGGTTCCTTGACTTTTCCTCATTTGTGGAGTTCTACATTTTCTTTTTCTTTTTGATTTTTGTTTACTTTTTGCTACACGCTGATTGTTACACTTGTACTGTTCGGGTCAATATGACCCGATAGCATTTTATACTGTTCTACAGGTCTCTGATTATTTCTGACTGCAAAAGTTATGTTTTTTTATGTGTTCTTCATCTCCAAATGGTGGTGGTTTCACTGTTCTTATCAGTAAGCAAGTAATTATCTAGTCTGTTTGTGAGAGAGGAGACTGGTTCTCTATCATTCAAAGGGTAAAAGTTTGTGGAATTGCGAAACCGGTCGCCACATATTTAGAGCTACAATGTGTCTTGAAAGGTTTCATGACATTTCGAGAGTACTGCGGTTTGATTCTAAAACAGATAGAATGGAAAGAAGAGCTAAAGATAAACTAGCCCCTATTAGAAATGTTTGGAATCAATGGGTAGCGAGTCTACCAAAATTGTATAACAGTGGTGAAAATGTAACTGTTGATGAGCAACTGGTGGCATTCCGAGGTAGGTGCCCATTCAGACAATATATACCAAGTAAGCCAGCAAAATATGGCATCAAGATCTGGACACTTTGCGACAGCAAAAGTTCATATGCTCTAAATGTTCAAGTGTATACAGGAAAAGCCCCTGATGAAAGACCTGAAAAAAAATCAGGGTATGCGTGTTGTTCTAGATTTGACTCATGGACTAAAAGGACAAAATGTCACATGAGACAAGTTTTTTGAATCCTATCAACTAGGCCAGATGTTGAAGAAAAAACAACTTACCATGCTGGGTACTATGACAAACCTGAACTACCGCAAGGTATCCTTAGCAAGAGATAGGTGTACAGTTCAACTTTTTATTTTTCTGGAAATACAACTGTTGTTTCTTATGTTCCAAAAAAACCCAAACAGGTAATTCTCATGAGCACAATGCACCATGACAATGCCGTAAGTGATAGAGAAGACAGAAAGCCTGACATTATTTTGGATTATAATGCCACAAAGGGAGCAGTTGATACTTTAGATCAAGTAATATCAACATATACATGCAAACGCAAAACCAATCGGTGGCCAATGATTTTATTTTATAACATACTGGACATTTCTGCATACAATGCATTTGTCTTATGGAGAGAAATCGACCCCAATTGGAAGCGGAATAAGCTGCATAAAAGAAGATTATTTCTTGAGGAATTGGGACAATCCCTGGTGAGGCCGTATATTGAGAGCAGATAAGTGACCCCCAGAAGTGAGGGAGCAGCAGCCATTGTAAAAAGTGTCCAGCATGCTCAAGGAAGAGACTCCACATCCACGGCCTCCACCAGCACAGATACCAGCAAAAAAAGGAAGAGATGCAGCTTCTGTCCATCTTCCTGTGACAATAAGACTAATCTGACATGTGCTGGATGTTCAAAATATCTGTGTAAAGGACATGGGTCTTATTATTGTGCTCAGTGTAAAAACGCATGAACATGTTCAGTTTTTACTTTTTTCTTTCTAAAATGGTTGAAGTTTTTATGATTTTTCATTTGTTGATTTATAAAATTTGTTTTCAAAAAGTTAAATTTCATGTTTTAGTAATAGTAATGTAAAGCTTCTTTATTATTTGTGTGCAGAATGTCAACAATAGAAGATAATTGCAAAAAGCCTGTGTAACCTTTTTATGAAAAAAAAAAAATAATTAAGTTTGAATTTAAATTTTTCTTTTGTTTATGATCAAACATGTTCACATACAGTATTTCAATGAAAAAAAGTATTCAAATAAAACAATTAGAGTAGCTAAAAATCAAGAATTAATAGGTCGGGTCATATTGACCCGGGAACAGTACAAGTGTATAGCAAATGCGAACAGAACAGCAGGGTTAAGACTGTCTAGTCTAAGTCGGCCCCATACCACTTATATGACTAGTTTAAACTTGATTTTGACTATTGCGGTAAACCCCAACATGTATCTAGTTTAGTAAAATACATTCTATTCTATGTAAATATTAAGTAAATAATACATAGTTATTTATTGTACATAGATTACAAAGAAAAGTCAAAAAGTACCTCATGGGGTGATGAGGTCTTCGTCAGTCTAATTCCATCATAGAGAAACTTTTTCAGGTTGCTTTCTGATGTGGACTTGTGAAACTTTTCGTCATCACCCTTTTCGTCTCCATCCCCTTTCTCTTTTTGATGCCGTTTCTTTCTTCTGTTTCTCCTTTCTTTGGCACTTTTTGAGCTCAGCTTGGTACTTTTTGAACTTAACTTTGAAGCTGCAGATGAACTCTCCGAGAGTCCACCATAGCCGGTCCCACCACTAAACTCTCGGGAGCCAAGAGCTGCTTCTTGAGCTGCTATTGCCGCTGCCTAATGGATGACAACAAAGGACATGGTGATAGAAATAGATAGATAGATAGATAGATAGATAGATAGATAGATAGAATCTAGTTGATATGAGCTATATTGTTCTCTCGCACTAATTTTGCAGCCTCCACATAATATTAGCTGGGTCAGTTTTCCCTGAATACAGGAATCAATAAAGCATTAGAGAAATCTTCCTGTAACCAATATCTGACATCATTCTCGTAGTCAATAAGGCGAGGCCTTGTGAATGAAGCAAAGATGAGTTTTTCTAAGTGATAAGACAAGTGAACACATCACTATTAGAGATGAGCGAGTAGTGAAATATTCGAGATTCGATATTCATTTCGAGTAGGCCCTCAATATTTGACTACTCGATTGAATATAGAATCCCATTATAGTCTATGGGAAAAATGCTCGTTTCAGGGGAAACCACTATTCGACTAAAGGAGAGTAACCAAGTCCACGAGTAGCAGGAGGAGAGTGTTTAGGAGGATTGCTGTGCAGTTAAAGTGCACGGACCCCATAGACTATAACGGGTCCGTGTTCTTGCAGCGCACTGCCCGCACGAATGATTCGTGTGGGCAGAACCATACACAGGGCTAGCTATGATTAAGAGACGCTAAGTCTCAAAACGCGTCAGCGAATGTGATTTTATTCACTATTTTTTTCTATCTGTCCACCATGTTTGTTTGGTTGGCTATCTTGCATTTTTTAACTATGTTGGAATAAAAGTTCCGTTTTAAGACACCCTTGTTGAGCGGACCCTCCTATCTTCTATACATCAGTTATTTACATGGGTTTTTTTTACCTCTTCCCTCTTCCCTCTCCATAGAGTTCTACTTGGTGAGAAAAGCTGAACCTGATAAATGGAGAAGGAAACAGATTTGTCTAATGATCTCAAACTGTAGACACATATTCTTACATTCACTTGATCTATTCATTGATGAAAAATAATTTGGAGTTACTTTAAGTCGTTTTCTTAATCTTTGTCAAATGCTTAGTTTCGAGGTCGAGCTATATCCATGACATCATTATTACAGAAGGGCAAACTTCGCAAGATTATTTTGTGAATCATCACGAGGTTTGCTCTGAAATGCTATTATATAAATGGAGGTCAAGGAGAGATTAGAAAAAGTAATAAACTCCAATACTCACCTCCTATCAGCTCTCTTGGCCTACCTCGTGGTGTCCCGTTCTCCATCACAGGCATTGTTGAATCTCTTCTGGCTTCTTGGGTGACATCAGCTGCCACAGGGGACCACTGAGGCATGTGATTCAGCCTCAGTGTTCATGTGAGGTGCTTCAATGTAATGAAGCGTGCGCCAAAGCTTCATGACATTGGTGTACCCCACATGACCAACAAGGCCCAATAACAGGTCTCAACAATCCCTTGAGGCAGCTGATACAACCAAAGAGGCCAGAAGGAGATCATAGTCATCCAAGAATGAGTGTATAATAATAATTTGTGGGTGTCAAGCCCAAAATCTCTAGTTATTACTAAGCTCCACTAGTAGGCCAACGTAAAGATTGATCCTGGTAAATGTTACTTGGATGGAAGTTGAGCTGCAATTGTCCAGTATGGCCACTACACAGTGTACAGAGCTGTCTACTTCTGGCTCCATACAATGAGCTCTGAAGAACTGATGGATGAGGTCCAGACATTGGACCTCCACCAGTCTGCACACTCATGACCTATCTTAAGCGTACGTTATTTATATGACGTCTTAAAACCTCTTCAAAATGATTAACTTTACCTAGTGTGATGTGTTTCCTGGACATGGAACATATAAATATTAATAAATCCTACTAAGATTAATATAAGCACTTCCAATCGTTAGACCCCCAGGAGAACTGATACTAGATATCTCACCTGTATGTCTTCTTGATGTTTTCTCAGCTGCTCCATCATTAGCTGAAATTCGGCCTCCTTCTGCTCGGCTTCTTCTAGAGTCGCCTGGTTCTGCTCTTCATAAGCCATGGCAACAACGGCCAGGATCAAGTTCACCAAATAGAAGGAACCCAAGAAGATGACCAGTACGAAGAAGATCATGTAGGTTTTCCCAGCAGCTCGTAGGGTCTGAAAGAAAAAAGTTACAGACCAATTCTTAATCTTTTGCATTTAATTCCATATCTTAATGTGTTTGAGATTAAAAGAGATTGCCCTGCTTGGCCTGCCTGCGTAACTTCTCCTCATGTCCTATTTGGATATTTTAACAGCATTTAAATTTCCCTTGGCTTAAAGGGGTTTTCTTGTTAAAGACACCTATTCCTTGTCCACAGGATGAGGGACAAGAGTTGTATCATTGGGGGGCATGGCGGGACAACTGCTTTAAGTGTTCTGGGCTGAAGACTTGTTCTCAACATGTCCATGCACTCCCCTCATCATTCCCATTCCCCGTGGCCCCATAAACAATAATGCCCCTTTTTGTGCCATAGCCCCCCCCAAAAAAAATTACAATGCACAGACTGAAGGCCATCCAAGGGAATCAGAAAGATGTCAAAGAAGTCCTAGCGTGTTGTGGGTGACCTGTGCATCCCCTTCACTTCTGGGCCTGGTCATAGTTGCAACCATTGCAATGCCAATATTTACACCAGAGATAACACTATATGACTGAAAAAGGGGAAACCGAGGATTAGTGAGCTCATCCCTATAGATACATAGAGTATCAGAGTATATTGTTGGTGTTGTAAGACTATAGTCATCCCTTCCAACATTCCTAAATCCTGCAGGACATCACCATATGTCTGGTGCAGTCCTGGAAAGCCTGACTCATGTCCCAAATTCAACGTTCCCATTCACTCAGTAACCACTGCCATCTGTGGCTTGGCTCAGTCTGGTATGATAGTAATGGTAGGGTGCACTAATAGGGCACCATTACTCTGTGTTACACAATGGGGGGCTCTACAACTTGTGTGGTAGCACAAAGGAAACGGGGAAAAGTTAGAGGAGTGGTTTCAAGTAAAAAATACTGCTATTGTTGCCAAGCTTTCTATTTCTTGTACACTTGTAAAGACAATACTAGGTTTGTAGGTTATTGATCTCACCAGTTGGTAGAGATTCTCCCAGTAGTCTTGTGTCATCAATCGAAACAGAGATAGAAAGGCCCAGCTGAAGGTATCAAAGCTTGTGTAGCCATAGTTTGGGTTCCTTCCAGTTTTCAGACATACAAACCCCTTTGGACATTGGCTAAAACACAGAACATTGACATGTGTAGGTAAGAAATATTGCATAAGAAACCCCAAAACTAACAATCAGATCCTTGGAAACATTTTATATCCTTCAGCAAATATATTGATTTAGGTTTAGTAAAACCCACATATTGTATCTAAGCTCCACCAGGTAAGTGAAGAGAGAGTATAGGGTGGATCCTTACAATTTAATAAGGGATGTAGGGTGAGATGATACGATATGAAGGTTCCTTACAACGTAATAATGGTTGTAGGACAAGATGATATGAAGGTTCCTTACAATGTAATAAGGGCTATAAATGAGATAATATGGAGGCTGTTTATTCTATAACAATGGCTGTAGGATGAGATGATATGAAGGCTCCTTAGAATGTAATAAGGGCTGTAGGATGAGATGATATAACAGTTCTTTACAATGTAATAAAGGTTGAAGGATGAGATGATATGGAGGCTTCTTACAATGTAATAAGACTGTAAGATTAGATAATATGAAGACTCCTTGTAATAAGACTGTAGGATGAGATGATATGGAGGCTCCTTACAATAACGGTTGTAGGATAAGAAAATGTGGAGGTTCCTTACAATGTAATAAAGACTATAGAATGAGATGATATAACGGTTTCTTACAATGTAATATGGGTTGTAAGATGAGATGATATGGAGGCTACTTACAATGTAATAAGACTGTGGGATTAGATAATATGAAGGTTTCTTACAATGTAATACACGCTGTAGGATGAGATGATATAACGGTTCCTTACAATGAAATAAGAACTATAAATGAGATAATATGGAGGCTGCTTATTCTATAATAATGGCTGTAGGATGAGATAATATTAAGGTTTCTTACAATGTTACAATGGCTGTAAGATGAGAACATGTGGGGGTTCCTTAAATGTAATAAGGACTGTAGGGTTAGATGAGATAACGGTTCCTTACAATATAATAAGGCCTATATAATGAGATGATCTGAAGGTTCCTTACAGTGTAATAAGGTCTATATAATCAGATAATATAAAGGCTCCTAACAAACAATGTAAAAATGACGTTTTCTGATTCCTTACCCGGCATCTGAGCTGTTGCCACAAAGAAGGGCATCTCTCTGCCCAGGCAAATAGTAATAATTTCCTGGTCGAAAGGGAAAAAAATTGAAATGATATATTTTCGAAATGAACAGCTGGACATGTATCTATTCTATTCTGATTCATTGTTTTACAGCAATTCTACTTCAATACGTTAAAATTATAAACTAAATGTAACATTTATGATTGACAAAAGGTTTCGGCTTTGATAGTTTATATTTTTTCGATTTACTTACATTAATAGTTAAAAATCATCAAACATTTCAGAAATGCTTTTATTACCATAACATTTGGGAACATGTTGTAAGGGAAGTCAACGACCACCAACAAAATCTCTTCTGAATAACTAATATGCCGTAGTACTGTAAGAATGACTAGTGACATAGTGAGCAGACCACTACGGTGTGTTGTGTGCACTAGGGCATGCCTATGTCTCTCCAAGCACTTGGTTTTGCATTGGCCACCACACAGTGCCATCCCCTAACATAAAGATTGAAAGGCCTCAATGTTTGGCAGCCATGGAAGAAAATAGGTGGCCTGACAGATACTAAACAGGGTGCACCAAACAGCTACTTTGCATATGGAATGAAAGTAGAAAAAAATTTCATCAGCAGGATTCCAATTTGAAAAATTTATGTCTGCTATGTCACTAACCAGTCCTACAACAGAACGTACGTGGTTTATTATTGATTTTGGTGGAGCTGGTAGACCCCCTTCTATGCAATGTGCTCTTCCAATGTCCTTTCTTTGGGAACTGTCACAAGTAAGTGGTCAGTATCAGATGATGCACAGACCCCCCCAAGTAGTAACCAATTTGTCAATGTATTCCCAAATTTCTAGACCTACTGTACAAGTAAAATGATCTTTCCTTTAGGTGAAGACAGACCGTACTGGACAAGGTTCATGTTAAGTATGTTTATTAATGTTATACAGGCAACGCATTTCGGAAGATGTAGGCCGATGAACATGCCACTAGCCTGGCAACATCTATGTGTATGGTGCCAGGTGTTGATCTCCTGCCCATATGATATTGATTTAAACACAATAATAATCATAAACATCCAACAAATACTAATACGAGAGGTACAAAGTACTACGTGTTACCATATGGGTGTAGGTGATGGTGAGTTCACACCTGCGCCCGGTCTCTGCTTTGCAGGTTTCCATCTTCTACCCGAGAAACTGGACAGGAGACGGAAACCGGCAGTCAGTTTTCAAACCCATTCATTTGAATGGGTTTGCAAAGTGTCCGCCCGTGAGCGTCTTGGGCCTCTCCGCGTCAAAACCATTTTTTTTTAACCAGACACAAACTCAAACACAAAACAAAACAAAAAACGTTTTCACCGCGGAGCTCAGAAGACGTTCACGGGCGGACACTGACTGCCGAGTTTCCGTCTCCTGTCCAGCTTCTTGGGCAGAAGACGGAAACCCACAAAGCGGAGACCAGGCGCAGGTGTGAACCCACCCTGAGTTATATATGGTTATTTGAGTAAGGTTTTTGTACCTTAGCACACTAAACCACCGGTCCATAAAGACTTAGAATCCCAAAAACTCTTGACCCGTTCCCAGTAATCACAGTAAGAACCCAAATTAAGCCAATGCAGTCCCTTCTTTTTCATCGCTATACATCTCCTCCTTACCGCCATACTGCCCCACCCTCACCCCACAAAGCCATTATACAACATTCATGAGATCAACAGTTTCTCAGTAAGCCATTGGGTAGTTTTTCTAGATTGTAACGCACATACTCACTTTCATTCTTGATGTATTCGTCTTTGTTAAATGGATTTAAGGTTATGTTTATATAGGAACCATTTATGCCAGCAGTTTCATTAAAGTAGGAGGTAATATTCGCTTCATAATCTGGGGGCCACCTAACACACTTATTTCTCAAGTGTCCCATAAAAAGCTGCAGTCCTATCAGGGCAAAGACACTGAGACAAAACACTGTGAGGATCATCACGTCTGAAAGCTTCTTCACAGACTGAATCAGGGCCCCCACAATGGTCTTTAGACCTAGAAAAACAGGCAGATGGTTATCGAATGCCAAAAAGAAGTGAGGCAATGAAACATGAGGCCTACGGTCGAATCTATTTCCCATGCAACAGCCTAAATAAACTGTAATGGTGGTGAAATTGTGGAATATGATGTCAACTCAGCAGGTGGAAGAGATAGCAATAGTCGTGTTGATCATGTGAAAAGTGAATGAAGGATGAAGAATGAACTTTTTGTAAGAATAAAAAGCAAAAAGAAAACACTTGTTTTGTAAGAAAACAAGTCATTTTGCACTTCATGCTATAGGTGAAGTCTACCATAGGCATATCGGTTGAAAAAGTGCTGCAATCTATACCATACATATGCTGACAATTTTATAACATACTGTTTTTGAGAAAGTTACAGTTTCCGGCAAGAAGATAGTCAATGATTTTCATGATCGTATATTATAAAACTGTGTCCAATTCGTAAAAGTCAAGATTTGTCTAATTTTCTTTAAAGAATCCAATATTTCCCATGCAATGCCCATGCGTCCAATAACTATCATGTTCACACTTTGTAGTATTAATTTTTTTTTTTTAGATATTTATTTTGTTTTCAATTTTTTTTTTCAAATTTCATTAAAGCGAAACATTTTATTCTTGATTCGACAGGTAATCATAACACATAGCATTGTTTGGGATGAAGATATACGTTTTATGACATAAACAACCATAAAGACATTCACATATAGGGTTAGTTGGATGTGAAACAGAAAAAGGAAAAAAAACAAAAAAACAAAAAGAAACATAACAAACATCACGCAGGCTGGGTATATTGCGATGCCCCATGCAAAAAAATCGTTAAACTCTAAGGCTGATTGGAAGAAAAAGAAATCAAAAGCTTAAGATGACACAAAAAAGCACAAGATCGTTTGGAAACCAAGCATTTGCCAAGAGATTTGTGCTTTTTGTACTCGTTCTGGATCTTATACTGCAATGCAAGCAACAAGGCTTTATGCTCAAAATGTGATTCTAGTTGGATGGAGTAAAAAACGGAATCAGCCTAGGTGTTTAACCTGTCTCTCACCTGGAATGACTGATATTGTTTTCAATGCTCGGAGAACTCTGAATGTTCTCAATGCTGAGACATTGCCCAGGTCCACAAACTCTGTCACATATCTGCAATAGGGGAGTTCACACACAAACACAATGACAGACACAAAGAAACAGTTGGATGTACAAGGGGCCTAACACCTCACACCAATTACTTCTTACCTGGAATTACAGAAATAGTTTTCAAAGCTCTTAATACTCTGAAAGTTCGAAGAGCTGAAACATTGCCTAGGTTTACAAATTCTGTTACATACCTGTAGGATTAAACCAGAGTTATTCAGGATATTTACGGCGGTCTCTCTTTAAGACCTTTTTTTTCGGTGTTCAGTTCAAAACGTCTATTGGCTAGGGTGATGGATAGGGAGAAGACTGTGGGCGAGGGCATTGGCCTCATAAGTAGCTCACAGAATTGAATGGCCAATTCAAAAAGTTATGGGGTGGACTGGACTGAACTGGTATCGGCAAGATTTTGTATGTTAGAGAGGATTTAGAGCGTTAATGTTTCTGCTATAAGTCGATCATAGGCCGTTCAAAAAGTTCACGGGGACAATAGGCGGGTGTTGCCATGGAGTGTCCTTTTTAACAGATACTCCAAATCAATACTAGGGAATCTGCAAATGTTCTAAATCTATTTTGTAATAATACTTTTTCACTCGAAGGTTCTTATAATCTATCGTCTATGGATTGAATTTTTAAATTTTTAAGTAACAATGTTTAAAGCCTTAAAAATCCATTACCTAAAGTAAAATTCTCATATCATACTAATACAAATTCTAATTCTAAATTGTAAAAATTTGTAAAATTCTAAATTGTAAAATAGACAGTCTCATGCACAATTTACCAAAGGAATATTTATTTGATATTCTTTTAAATTTTTAGTTTTCAAAAAGTTACTTTTTCTATACTGTCTATACAATCCACTGTATACATACTGTTAAGTCATTTCGCTAATAATTTACTTTTCTTGTACAGATCTGGAGTCACATCATGTCTTAAAGTCATCCAAAATTGGATTTAGTATTTTACTTGGGAGTCAATCGGGCAAATTTCTTACAGCTTAAAACTCTGATAATACAAAAACATTCTGTACTGTATGGAAGTGCTCTCTTAGCCACCTGGAAAAGGAAGGATCATCGAGTTATATCCTTCATATACGACTATCTAATTGTCAACTGCAAACAAAGTTAGTAAATCAATTCTTATGTTTTTTTTTTTACACGTTCTACATTTCTAGTGACACTTGATATAAGGTCTTTACTCTTCGTACACATCGAGGACCATTAGTAATTACAATGTAATGGTTTCTTTCCTTTGCTGGTGCAATGAATAAGGTCTTAATCTAAGTGTATCCAAATATTTCACAAAAGGTTCTTCAAACTTTTTGTGCTAAGTAGACATAAAATGCTAAGTGGGGACTGTGGCTAAGTAGGAAGCAATTCCTTCTACTGACAAACTCATCCGAATCGCCACCAAAAACAGTATTTCCTTTTGATTTGGCTTCCGGGCTCTTTCTTAAATAAATGAGGGTTCTGGAATGGGAAAAGGCCAAAACAACTAATGGATGAGTCTTGAAAAGACATTTTAATTGGGCGATCTGTAGCCGATAACTTAAGACAAAACTTTTTTAGATCTTAGATTGTGTGGGAAGATTGTGGGAATTATAAAATGGTTGTATGCCTTGTCAAACTCAAAGGCCTACAAAATGGATACTTTTCTATTGGCTTATTTCCATTTTTACAATACATAGCATGGCTGCTCTGTATTTTGGACATATGGGCCAACTAAAAATACTCAGTTTCATGATGGCTCAACCAAAATGACTTAAAGGGGTTGTCCAGCCCCTAAATTGATTTTTCATACTTATGACCCATCTATAGGATGCCAAGTAATGGGAGCAGTATTGCACTTTCCTAAAAATGCCATTAACCAGTGTATAGGGTGGCTACTCCGCTGCTATTACTGGAACGGGACTGACTACATCTACTCCCAGTCCTCTACTATAGCGGCTGGTACAACTGATCTGTGAGGAGTCCAGGTGTAGGACCTCCACAGATGAGATGATCTATTAAGTGGAAATCAATTTAAGGCCAGAAACCCCTTTAAGAAGAGATAAAAAAAAAAAAAAAATGAAAAAAATTCAGCAAAACCAAATCAGTCAATTCTATCCTATTGTTCATATGTCTTTTTTGGTGGGTTATTTCACATTTTCTCCAGTAAAGGAACCACTAAAACTAGCTGTGATTGGACTATCTTCGTGTTTCATTAAATTCTAGGGATGACTTAAATTTTAAAGTGTACGGTAATGATAAATTCAATTGTGAGCACTTCAAAAAGAACAAAAAAATCTTTAAATATTTCAATTGTTTCCATTTCTGGTTGTTGGATAAGAGCGGATTATTCACAAATACATTTACTCTCAGGATCACAGAAATGGGATATTTTTAGCATTCTGCATCAATCTTGCAGTTTTTACTTGAATAAAAGTGCTTGAAATCATGAAAACATGGAATTAATAATAATTCAATGTGTGAATTTGCAGGTGACTCTCATGATATCTATAGAAGAATCGTAGATGTGCATCTAAATCATTCCATAATTCAAAGGGGTGTCTAGTTGAGAAAACCTATCTTCATACCATTTGTTGGGGGATTCTGAGTTAATAGAGGGACAACACATTGATTTCAATGTGTAATGCTCAATTTAACCTGCGGAGGTGCTACAGGGAGATTGAACAATTACAAAGTTGTCTACAGATTACACAACTGATCCCTAGAGGTCCCGACAGAAGGACAATTTCTTATTAGTCGTTGTTCACATCCTATTCTACATTCTAAGACAATCCAAAGATAGATATTAACAACTAGACATCTAGATATTAACTAGCTAGTAGAAATCTACTGATAAGATTCATAACACTATAATACTTTAAGAACTTGTCTCTAAGCTAACTTCAGAAATGGTATTACAGCTAATAGGGACATATGAAATTTAGGACAATCTTAAAATAAAGGAGATACTTACGCCATGACAATGACGCTGAAGTCGAGCCAGTTCCATGGATCTCGCAGAAAAGTGAAATCTTCTAAACAAAAACCTCTCGCCAGAATCTTTATTAGCGATTCAAAGGTATAAATCCCAGTGAAGGTGTATCTGCGTTTCACAATAAGAAGATCTCACATTGGGTTACAAGACTAATCTATACCCATAATGAAAGCCAAGTTTACGTTGTTTTTCACTTACTCTACATTCTTGGTCCAGTCCGGGGGATTACTCATGGTCATGAACACACAGTTGGTCAAAATAGTGCACATAATGAGCATGCTGAATAATGTAGGTAAGGGTTAAGGAACATGTCAGATCGCTGGTGGTCAACATATTAATGGCATCTCAAACACCAGAAAATTGGCCAACAAGAGGTCCAGTGAATTTACGGAGCTGCAACGCATTTGAATAACTATTAATAGGTAAAAGACAGTACAGAATGAATATTTGGATTATTTTTCCCATCACAAATTATTTTGCAGGTCCATAAAGTTCGGGTCATAGGAGTGTCTGGTGACAAAAAATTATGATGTATAAAACAAAAATTTGTATGGCATTAACTTAAAGAAAATCACATGGAAAAAGGTGGCATGTTAAAGAGCAGGAGGAGATAAGAAGACAGATATTTTGTGGCAAAAGATGTCAACCACTAATTAGGACCACTAGTTATGATCTAATATGCCGTCTGCCGATTGGCCTTTGCAACGGGATGGCTCCCATTAACATGAAGGGTAATGGAAATGTTGGGAAAACGATGGGCATCATCTAACATAACATAAAATAATATAAAAAGAGCAAAAACCATCCACATACTACTGCTAAATTCTGTCTGTAAATTAGTGTCCCAAATCTCTTTACTAACCTTACCAAATTCACAACATGCCCTTCTAGAAAGCAAGGTCCTAGCGAATACAAAACAGTGGTGGAATTGGACAAGACAAGAGAGGCGATGGTCCAAGCATGAGGACGCTTTAGTCAACAGCCTGCAGCTCAGAGCCCATCTTAGAGGTTTGCAGCGTATAGGACTTGACTACAGTAATTCACCTGTAATTGCAATTCCCATAGTGCAATGGGTTCTGTTTACAATTTAGTTCTTATAAGTTCTTAGATAAGTCACAGATATGCTCTGCCCATTGACTTACTTTTCTCATCTTTTGGGACAAATGCTTAAAAAGTGCCATTAAATGTCATGAAATGGTGAGAACTTGCTGAATATTGGATGTGACCTTGGCAAGATCATGTCTCTTCCACGTGATACAAGATACTTCTACTTTGGCAGTCTTTATCTCCTCCACCACCAGTTCCTATATGAAGACAGTACATTGTACTTACACTAGTGTGACAAGACCGGGGCAGGTGTGGAGTGCAGACATGTTTCAGAAACCAATGAGCAGTCATTTCAATGTGATGATTGAGGAGTCCTCTATACAAATGGATGTATTGTTAAGCAGCCATTGACCGAGAGGCACTGATTTCTATAATGCTTGATCTAATCAACAGAAAACCTTTGTAAATAACTCCTTATTGGCTTCTTAAATCAAGTCATTCAGAGCTGTTTGGGGTACCTTGGAATTTTAAGGGAGATTTCAATCCATAACTTTGACTTTCAGACCTATTAGAATCAGTCTATTCAGTTATGGCAGCCATTTTGAAGTAGTTCATCAAAAAATGAAGTCTACTCTTAATCTATAAAAAAGGACAGTTTTATCATTAGTTCCTAAAAAGCTCATTTTAAAGTGAACACCACTATGGCTTCAATTCCTGTTGTCACCCTTGAGGGAACAGGGCACCTCTCAGTGTTGAAAGGAGAGACCCCTAGACACAGCTGGGAACTCATCTTCCAACCACAAGGAGATGGAACTTCTGGGAGCCCTGGAAAAAATCCAGGGAGTACAGGTGGAGGAAAAGTAGTCATGGGTGTTCCATGGGGATGCACTAAGGTCTTTCATAAGTTAGATGTCTTCTACCCTGTGTATCCAATGAATTAAAATTGGGTCCAGATACAGGATCTAGCAGGACTGACAAAGTGTTGCATGGAAAAGTCAGTGAGACAATGCAGAACATTTGTCAGATAGAAATGTTCTTCTAAAGGGTTGTCCACAAAATCCTTTTTCTTCCCCTGGAGGCTAGGGAGTGTGAAAAAAAACCCATACATGTGTGGCAAGGACTTCTGTCAGAACAAGCCTTGGGTGCTGCAGGGACATCGGAGCACCAGGGACTGGTGAGTATGGTGTTTTTTAAATTATTTTTTACCTTATCCGGCCTCCGAAAAAAAAAATTATTTCCTGGGCAAGCCCTTTAAGTTGTTATCATTTATATACATGAAGTAAAAAGTGGTAAAATAAAATATTCAGCAGACATCATGTCATGCTTCAATAGCTTTATTTTTCAAAGGGTTTCCTCAATTGACTTTTATATATGAACTCTATGAACCTTGACCATAAACAGGAAAGTGATACATTTGCATGCCAGCCTTTGTTGACCTTGGAAGAAAACCTTTTTGATGCAAATATTCCCATATATTATACCTTGCAGTCTGCAGATTTACTCATGTAGAACGGGCATTCTAGTGCACAGGAGAACATTTCCTACTTAGAAAGGAATATTCATGAATGAATTGCCAGATCCTTGATACTGGTTACCTATAAATGGGGATGGTTATCAGATGGATAGTGTGTGGCCTAAGTCACCAGACTGGGAGCTACCAGGATTATGTCAAGTAGCCGTCACTACTATACTAGGCAGAGAGTGACGCTGGTGGAACTTATCTATATTTGGCTATCTAGCAAACATCAGACAATCGTGTCATCTCCTGGACTTCCTAAAGAATATAACGAAAATAAAGGATGAGTAGATGTGAACTGGAAGAGAAGACAAGAGAAGGCAAAATAAAAGAAGTGTAGACACAATAAAGAAAGACTAAGTATAATAAGAGTATGAGTAGACAAAACAAAAGAAGTGTAGACATAATAAAGACTAGGTATAATAAGAGTATGAGTAGACAAAAGAAGTGTAGACATAATAAAGACTAGGTATAATAAGAGTATGAGCAGACAAAACAGAAGAAGAATAGACATAATAAAGACTAGGTATAATAAGAGTATGAGTAGACAAAACAAAAGAAGCGTAGACATAATAAAGAGTAGCCATATTAAATAAACGAGACATAACAAGAGTATGAGTAGGCAATATATAGGAAGAGTAGATAAACTGTGATAAACTGTAAGAAGAGCAGACATAGTAAAGGGTGAGTGGGCAAAATAAAGGAAAATTAGATGTGATATACAATAGGAAGAACTAATATCTATAGTAACGATAGACCGGATATAATAAGAGTATGCATAGGCAAAATAATGAAGAGTAGAGAAAATAATAGGAGGGTACAAATAATAAAGACTAGCTACAAAAAGAGTATGAGTTGGCAAAAAAGAAGAGTAACTAATATAGAAATAGTACACAAAGCCAGTGGTGTAACTAAAGTCTTGTGGGCCCCGATGCAATCTTTTGTCCGGGGTCCACTACTATATCCGTACAGCAAATTCTTGATAGTGATGGTTCCGGGTGCTAAAGATTTTAATCCACCTTAGTGTGGTTAGGGGTAATCTGAGGGTCTCCTTGGGTTATGGACCAGATGGAAGCTGCAATCTCAATACTGATGCCAGTGCTTATGGGTCCCCTAAGGCTCCTGGACCCTCTGCACCCTCTGCACAAGTCAACTAAGAGCTAATGTCATGTAGTAACATTGTTTTTAGTAGGTATGGTGTAGGAAGAACAGATGTAACAAAGGAAGAGGAGGCAAAATATAGGATGTTTAGATATGAAATACAGTATAAAGAGTAGATATAATAAAATTCTAGTAGACGTGATATACAGTATGAAGAGTAGAAATAAAGGATACATGGATGTGATATGGGAAGAGGAGACATAATAGAGTAAAGTAACATCAACCTCATTGCACTCATTTTTTGAACAGTGAAAGCCATAACAGTAATAAAATGCAAATTGATATTAATCTCTAATAATGAGGCATCTGGAGAAGAATCTTCTTACAGTATATACAAAATTATAGCAACGCTTAAGAACAATTTGATAAAAAAAAGGATTTGTATATTTCTCCACTGACTACGTTTGAACCAGACATTTTATAAATATTTCTAATCATCTATTTAAGATCTGTCATTTGTCAGAAGAACAGTAGTAACGAATGGAATAACCATGGATCTAGCACTGCCCCTGACATGTCGGCTTCAATAGACCGGCCATTTATCATAAAAAATAATTCCGGAACCTCCTTCAAATTCTGTGCCCTGCATTCTTCTGATACTCCTCCGGGACATGTATGAAGGAAAATCTTACAAGTGGGTGTTCTCATTCCCCTCTTAAAAAGCCATACACAGAAGTAGACACAATTAAAGGGGCTCTATCAGCAAAATTATGCTAATAGAGCCCCACATATGCGTGAATAGCCTTTAAAAAGGCTATTCAGGCGCCGTGAATGTTATATTAAACCCCCGTCCCGTTTTTAAATAAAAGCATTAAAACATATATGCAAATCTTACCGAACGTGCACCATGGGTGGGGATGCACGATGCGACGTCAGCTTCGGGCACGCCTGCCTCTTCTGTCTTCTTGGAGTAACACCCTCTGGTTCCGTGTTTTCTTCCGGCTTCTTCTCTTCAAATCCCGCGCCTGCGTAGTAGCGCTTCCCTCCGGAGCGCTACTGCGCAGTACACTCGCGAACTGCCATTAAGTAAAATGGCGAGTGAGCCTGCGCAGTAGCGCTCCGGAGGGAAGCGCTACTACGCAGGCATGGGATTTGACGAGAAGAAGCCGGAAGAAGACACGGAACCAGAAGGTGTTACTCCAAGAAGACTGAAGAGGCAGGCGTGTCCGAAGCTTACGTCGCATCGTGCATCCCCGCCCATGGTGCACGATAGGTAAGATTTGCATATACGTTTTAATGATTTTATTTAAAAATGGGACGGGGGTTTTAATATAACATTTACGGCGCCTGAATAGCCTTTTTAAAGGCTATTCATGCATATGTGGGGCTCTATTAGCAGAATTTTGCTGATGGAGCCCCTTTAGCAGGGAGAAGTAGGAATTCTCAACAGATAAAAAACCCAAAAAACCCTACATCTAAATCTGTATATGTGAACTGAGTCCTATGCCAAGAACCTTACAGTATCATTGTTACATTCTCAGGTGGCAATCCTGGATCAATTGTGATTATCAGAAAAGGATATGAATGTACCAAAATCTTTATTGAATATCTTCTAATGGGGTTGAAGGGAGTTAAAATGTACAAGGCAGACGTGGCACTGAAGCGGAAGATTGCCTTCCCTCTATTCAATACTATAAAAGTCTAGACAGAAAAGAAAAATAGAGAGGTGTTAATTCAAAAAACAAAACACAAAGAAGCAGCAAATGCCCTAAAATAATGGGACCCCCCCCCCCAAAAAAAAAAAAAAAAAAAGACAGTACAAAAATGGTGATAGCAGTAAATATGGCCCTTGCCCTTTGAGGCCAGCGACTGCCGGCAGCCTGATGGGAGGCCAATGGAGCCTTGTGTTGGACTGGCGGGGGACTAAAGAAGTGACCACATATGACATTTGCTGCGTCTTTCTATAGAACTATTTTTAGATCTCTAGGAAAACCCTTTTAAATACCAGGAAATAAGATCCAACAATTCACTGTACATAGAGTATTTACATACAAGGAGTACAATATGTCCAAAGCTTGTGAAAGCTAAAAATATCACATTTTATAAACATTAAAACATACAAGAATATTGAACAGCAAAGAAGTCGGCAACGGTCCCTGGAATCTATTTCTTGCCAAACAACCAAAGGCATGTTAGTGAGAAGAAGGAGAAGTGGAAGGAAGTATGGTGGCAGAATCTGACTACACAGGGTGTTGGTGTAGTCTGTGACCATGGAGACACATAGATCTGTTTAGGAGCTGTATACATAAAACGATGTAAAAGAGGAATATGTGCAAAGTTGGTTCATATTTCATTTGCAATGCACTGGAGCAATATGTAGACTAGATCTAGACATAGCAATCTTCTTGCGGCGGAAGTCCCCATTGCACTGTAATGTCCTTTGCCCCTTTCCATAAGCCGCTGGTCGGCCTCAGCGGTCTAGTGCGGAGGAGACTTTTGCCGGAAGAAAACAACAGAGCAGCAGAACCGGACAGTAATAGGAGAGGCAGGAGGCTGCAAGACACACATTTTTTTCTGCAGTGACTAATGGATCTAAAGGCAAATGGTCTTCTTTACCATAGGGTCAATGTTGCATTCGCACCAGGTACTATGGTTGCGGGGGCCACCTCAGTCGCCCTGGATTGAGTGGGACAGTCCCAAATTCTGAACAGTAGGCAATGATTTCAACTCTATCTGTATCTTTAGGACACAGATAGAGGTTGAATACAATAGTGGAGCACAGAGCTATCACCTTGGTGCTCCATTATTTTGCCTTCTGCAGCAGAGAAGTGCAATGAGCACCAAGCCACAGACATCACTGCAGGTGGAGCCTATGGGTCCGTGGGAATGAAGTTAGGTGAGCATTCTTAGGTTTTTGTGGGTTTTTTGCATGCTGGTTGAGGGAGCAGGGGGCCTTATAGTGGGGAATTAAATTATGTGGGGGTCCACTTACAAAAAGTTGGAAAAGGTCCCCTTTATGTATCAAAACGGCCCGGAATGCGGATGCACAACACAATTCAACACAAAATCAGGAATCCTTACATCGTACACCACCCCTTTATTCTGTGCATGTAAAACATGCTCTGTCCACTGGGTAGCGGTCCTGACAAGTTACTGTAGCATAGCTCTGATTCAAGTGAATTGGAGATGAGTTGCAGTAAGTCAGGTTTCAGTTTCCCATTCTGTCTACCACTTCCTACAACTGTGAACAGATGATCGGTGAGGGTTCTAGGTGTTAGATCCCCACCAATCGGATATTGATAAGCCATCTTGAGCTTAGGTCATCGATATTAAAAAAGCTGGACAACACCTTTAATTGCAAAGATATTAGAAAACTGTATGGTTTCTATAAAGTAAATGAAGCAATCCCTTTAAGACTTTACATAGCTACATTGACATCTTCCATTCATAACAGAGTCTTGAACAGATCCTGGCAAACTCCATTGACTTATAATGTGGTACCCCGAATTTCTTGCAGGGGCCTGGTATTTTTGACAGCAGAAGTTTATATATATAAAACAAGTGTACACAGTTCTATTCCACCCACACTAATTAATAGGGCTAACCGGCCTTGTTGAATACATTATAATAATTGTATCATTCATCCAAATCAGTAAGTAATAGGTTTTACTTTCCATTAATCTGAAATAATGACGACTAATTATCTTTACAAAGCTTCATTCTCCACAGACGTTGCTTATTGCAAAAACAGGAGCGAAAGTAAAAGCCTTTTGGCCGATATTCAGTAATATTCAAGTAAATGCGATGATAGAATAGAGAGCGAGTAAACAGTATAATTGTCTTGTTATAATGCACCAGGCTGTGCTGCATACACTTCATTATGGACACAATACACAGCCATTGCAAGAAACTGCTCCTCAATGAAAGGAACCCAATTCAAAAAGCCAAGAGCAAAAATGGCACAAGAAAATGGCGTCTAATAAACCTTAGAAACAGGGTGAAGAAAACGCCTTGGAAGCCCAAAGCAGGTGCTTGAGAATATCGCCACCACTGGTCCAGGGGCAGAACTGCACAGAATAGCATTCTAGCCCCCAGCCCTGCTCTTCTACACATCACAATGGTAAATTTTGGAATTACTGCATGTTGCAATGTTGTCGCTTTAACTCTTGCAAAGCTCAATGCACAGTGATCCCTGGATATAGTTGTGTGCAGGACCTTATGAAGGACTTGCACAATACTAAATCTGCTTGGGTCCTCAAGTCTCTGTAAAGTTCCATAACAGAGGAGAATCCTGTGACAAAATGTATGTAAAAGGTTTTTCCAGGCTTATCAGTTGATGACTTTTCCTTAGGATAAGTCACCGATTGCCACCACCATCCAGCTATTGGAAGAGACTGCAGCATCAATCACTGATCCTCTGATCCAGAGTCATTAGCTGTAAAACGACATGGAAGCACTTCACCTAAACCCATGAAACAAGAGAGGAGGAGTGAAAGCAATGGCTTGCCCTGATGAAGATGGTAGCAGGAAATTGTCCAGAGAGGAGGATCTAGAGGAGGCGGATGGGCTCTGCATGTTGTTGGACCTTGGCCTGCAGAAATGTAGTGGTACTAGCACTTGGCTTTCGTGCATTTCTGGACTGTGGCCATTGCTGACACTCAAAATACTGACCCAGTGGGCTCTGAAAACCATGTATTTTCCTTGTTCATGATTGCTGACCCATGTCAAGATGGTGGTGTGCACTTTTCCCTACACTGACATATCCAAAGTAAGGCCCACATTCTCTGACCCATGGTGATATATATCCTACAGAAATAATAATGCCTGCTAGCTACTCTACTTCGAAGTTGAGAGCATCCATTAGTTAAACCTTGAGGAATTTACTAAGTGGTGCAGCAGTGCCTGCAGATTGCTGATTCCTGGACACATATTCCAATATGGGTGGCTGACGTGGCCCTGGAGGTGAAAGAAAAACAGTTGGGGATGACGATGATGACAACCATATGCATGGTGTGGATGTAGCTTTCCTGCAAATGAGGTCAATAGGAAAAGAAGTATGATGGTCTTGCTTACTTTCCCTGCCAGTGCCACTCCCAATTCTATGTTGCCATGACACCTTTTGATGAGAGTACCTAAAGATGTAGTTCCTACATTTGTTCCTGCACAGCCACAGCTACTTTTCTGCATGCACATCTTGCACATCACCATGGATTTGTCGATTGGCAATGTACAAAAAAATAAATAAATCCACACAGACAAGGGCCATGTGGAATCCCTGCTGCCAATGCCTGCAGCAATGGAAATGTGCCTGCCACTGCCACCACCCTCACCCTGTGAGCGTTGGCCCTGGAGTATGCTTTTTGTATGTTGAGGCTATGCATTGATTGGAATTGTTACTATGATCTCTGCCACCACTCTCTTCCCGTGTTTCAGACTAATACTTATCTTATAATTCCATAAAGTGTGCTATACTAGTCCTCTTCCAATAATTCTATAAACTGTGCTCAAGACTTGTCCTCCCCTCTTATAATTATATCATCTATGTTCCAGACTAGCCCTCCTTTCCTATAATTCTGTAAACTGTGCTCGACTAGTTATCTTCTATATTTCTACAAACTATGCTCCAGGCTATGCTCCTTTTCCTATAATTCTATAAACTGTGTTCCAGACTACTCCTACTTCTGTAATTCTGTACAATGTGTTCCAGACTAGCCCTCCTCCTATAACGTTCCTCCTAATATTTCTTTCACGTGTAATTCTATAAACTGTGATCCAGACTAGTACTCCTCTCCTATAATTCTATAAACTGTTCCCCATACTAGTCCTCCTCCTATAACTCAGTATACTGTTCTCTAGACTAGTCCCCTTCTCCTATAATCTAGAAGCTGTGCTCCAGACTAGTCCTACTCATGTAATTCTGTAAACTGTGACCTACTTTAGTCATCTTCCAATATTTCTATAAACTGTGTTCCAAACTAGTCTTCCTCCTATAATTCTATAAACTATGATCCAGACTGGTCCTCTTCTATAATTCTAGAAATTTCCCTCTAATATTTCTCTCACGTATAATTCTATAAACTATGATCCAGACTAGTTCCCCTCTCCTATAATTCTATACACTATGTTCCAGACTAGTCCTCTCCTATAATTCTATAGATTTCCCTCTCATAGTCCTCTCATGTATAATTCTATAAACTTCACTCCACTAGTTCTCTTATAACGCTGTTATAACGCTATAAAGCAGTTTCTCTGGATCATACATTGATGATGAAAATACATCAACCTATAGCTTGATATATCAAAATGGTGCATCTCCTTGCTGCAAAGAACATTATATTCTATACTAGCAGAAGGACCCGGCTTTGAACGGGTAGCCCCATAAGAATAGGTTGGTTGCTGTGGAAACCTGGTGTTAAGCTGTGTGTATGTGAAGACTGAAGAACCTGCCAGTTTCCATTGGTTCATAAGCATTATATGATCATGTGTATCTCAGTTTGGATATCAGTGAAAAACCTGCGATTGGTTGTAATGGAAACTTGGAGTAAAGCTTTGTGTATGTGACCTTGTGTAACAGTGTCATCCACAGCACCCTGCCCCTTTAAGAATATATTCATATAGACAATAATGAATTGGAATTCCACTTCATTTTCCGCGCCGGCATTTTTGCTGTGGTATAGCCGCATTGGGTTATCCATGCGAGGCATCAGCACTCCATTGCAGCATCCAGCTCCTAATTAGGTCTGGATGAATGGGCCTAATCAGGAGCTGACCTATTGCAGTGAAGAAAAATGGCTGAGCTCTTATGGAAACCAGAGTAAAGCTGTGTGCATGTGGAGACTAAGCGCCTGCAAGCTTCTATTGGCTGATAAGGGACATGTGACCGTGTGCATGGCAGTTGGAATATGAGTGAAAGACTTGCAGGCTTGTATTGGCTAATGCAGATGATCTTTTGGCAATACTGTATCTCTAGAGAGCTAAGACCTGGACTAAAACCTTCCCAAATACCTGATGCACCTGTGTGTCAAATTTGGTGAGGATCGGTCCAGTCGTTTGGTCGTGCATAAAGAACAGACAAACAGAAACTCATTTTATATATAAGAGAAGAGATATGATGCCTGCATTGTAACCTCTCCATCTACCACTCATGATTGCCTGAGAAGCTGTCAAGTGATGCTAAAATCCATCCCCCGTCACACAGACCATGAAATCCTCCTTCTTCTCTGTATTTTAAATTCATATTACATGTCATTGTATCCAATTTAGTTTGCCCGAGGCGAATTGCAAAGTCTTTGATTTAGTTAACAACTTTTTGAAAATTTGTGTTGAAACCAGCTTGTGACAAATTTGTTCAGTCATCTATAGTTACCTCTCTAGCCAGAGAAGCAAACATCTTCAAGCAACTACTGTATGCCAGGAGACACCAGGAAAAGAGTACATTGGGGTGTGGTTTTGGTCGGAGATGCAAGGGATTGTGAAAAGGTGAGTAATCTTTTTTATATTATCATATGCATCAATATGTTCTGAATTTACTTCTTATGCATTGGAAAGTTACTTTTTAAATAAAAGACAGCTGAACTCAGTGGTTGTAGTAGGATCAGCTGTCTATCTAATATGTGGGGGTCCAAAAACTCCATATAATGCATATGCCATGGGGAAATAAGGATAAGGATATATATTGGGAAATATTTTGCATTGATGTATCCTCGTATTTGGCCCATATTATTTATAAACAGGATAACCATTTAACCACTTTCTACACAAATTTGCCCAAAGGTTAGGGTAATCATAGTTATACAAGTAGTCCTCAAAAGACATTATTTACTCCCCATCAATTACATTGGAAAAGCAAACAAATCTGAACAGCAAATACATCCATTATACAAATAGCACAAAACAAAGAGGAATGTGAAGCCTGGGACAAACAAGATTGTGCTAATTGCTATTGTGGTTGCATTGCTGGCAATGAAATATTGTAACACTATTGTTTCACCACAAAACAATCACTTGAACAAGTAAAGCACCAACAATGGTAACAATTCTGGTCATACAATTGTTAAAGGGACACAGAGAGAAATTTTCATAGTCTAAACAGCTTTGTAACAGTGACAGTGTAAGATTTGTGTTTTTTGTGTATAATCCCCATTGTGCATTATTTGTGGAGACTGATATTTTGGTAGCACGTTCGGTGCACGTTCAGGTATGATTTAGCTATATGTTTTTATAGTTTTATTTTAAAACGGGACGGGGGTTTAAAATAAGATTAGCGGTGCCTGAATAGCCTTTATAAAGTCTATTCACGCATTTTGCTGATCGAGCCCCTTTAACGACAAAATCAATTAATAACACAAATACTGACAGAAAATCGAAACTTGTCCAAAAGTTAAGTTGCACTTTAAGGCCCCCTACGTCTCGGTCAAAGCTGACTCTGCTGCCATTTTGGGGAGGACTGGCCAATAAAAGAACGAAATTTGGGGCCAGAACAATTGGAAATTTACTGAAAGCTTCCAGGTTTGGCTGGCATTATCTTCTATTACTGGCTGCTCAATTTGCACTATGGCGGGGGAAAAAAAATCAAAAGCCAATGTGGTTTTTTTTCACTGTACTTCCAATCTTAAAAATTGGAACAAAAAAACAGACATTCCCCAAAATACTATAACCAAAAAGTACGTATGGTTCCACACAAAAAAAATCACATTATGCATCTCCGTACATGGAAATGTAAAAATTGTTAGAATATGATGACGTTTTAAAAAAATTTTGGGATTTTTTTTAAGGGGTGAAAACATATAAACCCTCTAAATTTGGTACCATGGAGTTGTCTCTGTTGTGTGAAGGGTTAAAGATTTTTCACGTTAACTACACATCTAAATTGCTTCATGGCATCCCATAACATCACTACTGCCTAAGTCCATGTTCACATCAACCTCCTTCTTTTCATTCTGTCATAGGAACAGAAGAACGGGATGAATGGTAAATATGGATCGGTCTAATGACAGACACCATCGGAGCGCAAAAGACCCCAGTCACTATAATGAGGTCCAGTGGGCATCTGATGAAAAAGACCTGCAGGAAGATTAGATGGGACCAAGGCTTCAATATATTGTAATACAGCATGTAAAGAAAACTTCATGGAAATTACTAATATTCCAAAAATCCAAGATCGAGCATTCTGTTCACATTGATCACAGATTAACAAACCTGGAGTAATTCAGTTTAGAAAAAAAACGTCTATGGGGAGATCTAATAACAAAGTACAAATACATGGAGGGTGTGGCATAAAGGACGTTCTAATGATCTTTTTACTCCTAGACCACTGACCGTGACAAAAGGTCGTCCTCTACACCTAGACTGGTGACAGTGACAAAGGGATGTCCTCTACAGATAGCTCGGTGACATTGACAAGGGGACGTCCTCTGATCCTCTGCTCCTAGAATGGTGACAGTGACAAGAGGACGTCCTCTACACCTACCTCGATGATAGTGACAAGGGGACGTTCTCTATACCTAGACTGGTGACAGTGACAAGGAGATGTCCTCTACACCTACCTCAGTGACCGTGACAAAAGGACAACGTCTGCTTCTAGACTGGTCACAATGACAAGGGAATGTCATCTACACCTGGGCCGGTGACAGTGACAAGAGGATATACTCTACACCTAGGCCAGTAACAGTGATAGACTGGGGACAATGACAAGGGGATGTCCTCTACACTTCGGCCGGGGACAAAAGGAAATCCTCTACAACTAGACTGGTGACAATGATAAATAAAAGAACGTCCTCCACATCTAGACTGGTGACAGCAACAAGGGGATGTCCTCTACACCAAGGCCGGTGACAGTGGCAAAAGTATATCTCCTTCCCCATAGGCTCGTGACAGTGACAAGGGGATGTCCTCTACATTTAGACTGTTCAGAGTGACAAGGGAATATCCTCAAGGCCTAGGTCAATGACAGTGACAATGGAAGCATCTTCTACACCTAGCCCAGAAATCTGGCATATTTTGCACCAAAAAACTGTCTAGCATGCTGCGCCACATTTATCAAGACGCTTTTCCGACTCGACCAAAAACAGGGTGTGACCTTGTGGGGAATGGGCATGGCCTTTCTGGAAACTTGCACCTCTGTGTGACCAAAATGCACCACAAATGTGCCAACAACTTTTAAGCAATCTAATAGTAGGTATAAACGTGGACCAGACAGACTAAGAATACGCCAAATCAAACACCTTAATAAATCCGGTACAGTTTCAGATTGTCTAGTTTAGCTTTTAGACAGTATTAGTAGATCTGGGCCAATGACTTATGGCACAACCATGACCATAGAAGACTCTTTCATTCATAACCGTATCTCCACATTGAGTTTACCACACTAATGGCAGTGCAGAGGAAAGGGTTAAATAATAGCGATCGGCTAAACGTGAATCTATTGTACTATGATTATCCCTTTAATCAGTTCTTTGTCTGATACTTGTAATGGGAATGTAAGCTACTTATCTTATTCTAATCCCCAACATAATGGATAGGACCATTAAAGGGAATCTCATGCACCCCTCGTGGGTCATGCACCTCATTGCTGGCATAGATGTCAGGCATCATTTACGGCAGGCATCATCTATTTGGCAGGGCTAGTGGCCCAGCACATGCCCCGTACCTTGCCACCCCTTTCAGGAATATGCCTTGAATGGCCTAGCAAAATGTAACAAACTTTTGCACAAAAATTGTAATTGATTTGATGGAAAGGAGCCAAAACCTGTTAATAAAGTATCTTACAACATTTATTATGGATACAAATACTGCCAGAAAATCACAAGTTCTTAGACCAGGGGTGCCCAATACGTCAATCACAATCTACTGGTCGATCGCGAAGGACGTATGGGTCGATCGCGGGATGCAGCCAGGGATCCCCGGTGTCTGCTTGTTCACAGTGCAGAGTCGACTCTCAGGCTGCGCTGTGAACAAGCAGTCTGGACACTTGCAGGCCGGGCAGCAGCAGCCCCAGCCTGCCAGTGCCAGAGATAACTGTCAGCCTGCGCTGTGAAGAAGCAGACAGCGGGGATCCCTGGGCAGCCACAGAACGCCGCTGTCTGCTGTTCTCAGGCTCCGTCCGACCCCGCCCACAGACACGCCCTCCCCCCTAAGGCCTGCCCCTGCCCCACCCACAAGAAGTGGGTAGTAGATCGTTTGCCTTGCCAGTTTATAAAGTAGCTCACATGCTGAAGAAGTGTGAGCACCCCTGTCTTAGGCAGTTCTTGTCAGCCTTAAAGGCGTTTCCCATGAATGCGTCTAAGCATTCCCATATATGAATTTGATACACGTTAAACATTCAGCAATATAAATAGTTGACAACTTTGCAGAGTTTTGTAGATTTTCTCTACCCATCGTAGTGGCGGTCCTCAGAGCTTTCCAGGATAATCACTGGCGTTAGCAGTCACATGCCGGTGGCGTTAACGTCTCAGCAGTGATGTCACTGCTCACGTGATCACTGAAGCAAGTCATTGGCCACTGTGGTCAGAGGAGCCTCAGAACTTCCAGAGACCTTGCTACTTAAATCGAAGACCTTGAGTAGGTGAGTATGACACCTTTTTATTTTATACCTCCCCTGGAAACCCCTGGGCTTTCAGTTTTTCATAGAAAACCACTTTAGGTTAAGGCCCCACATTGAGGAAACGCTGCGTTTTTTGCTGCAGATTTTGATGCATTTTTTTTTAAGCCAAAGTTAGGAGCGGCTTATAATGAAATGGACAATATAAAGGAAGCTCTTAGCTTTTTCTCTTCGGCTAATTCCACTCCTGACTTTGGTTAAAAAAAAAAAAAAACGCCACAAAATCTGCAACAAAACATGCTGTGTTTCCGCAAAGTGGGGTCTGAACTTTGTATAATTCTGCTAAAAAGACAATAGAAACATGGTGTCAACACAGTCTAACGCTGATTGGGGACTAGGATGTAGGAAATACACTAGGGCAATGGTTAACTTGTTAAGATGGGACCCATGTTTGTTTAAGACTTTTGTTTGACTACACCATATAGTGTACTTAGCCACTTTTGAAAAGACCCCACAACACTGCATCAATTCTTCCATTCTCCTGTATTCTGCCTCTACTCTTCATCTGCCTGTACTCTTCCTGTATTCTGAAGTTCTGTATTCTGCCTCAATTTTTCCATCTTCCTGTATTTTGCCTCTATTCTGACATCCTTCTGAATTCTTCGTCAACTGTATAGGTCTATATTTTGCGTTTAGAGGCAGAATAAAGGCAAGAAAAAGGAAGAAAGCAAAATAGAGGCAAAAAATTATTTTTTTATTCTGCCTCTATTCTGTAGTCCTGAATTCTGCCTCTATTCTGTAGTCCTGAATTCTGCCTCTATTCTGTAGTCCTGAATTCTGCCTCTATTCTGTAGTCTTGTATTCTGCCTCTATTCTGCAGTCCTGTATTCTGCCTCTATTCCGTAGTCCTGTAATCTGCAGTCTTGTATTCTGCCTCTGTTCTGTAGTCTTGTATTCTGCCTCTATTCTGTTGTCCTGAATTCTGCCTCTATTCTGTAGTCCTGAATTCTGCCTCTATTCTGTAGTCCTGTATTCTGCCTCTATTCTGCAGTCTTGTATTCTGCCTCTATTCTGTAGTCCTGAATTCTGCCTCTATTCTGTAGTCCTGTATTCTGCCTCTATTCTGCAGTCTTGTATTCTGCCTCTATTCTGTAGTCCTGAATTCTGCTTCTATTCTGTAGTCCTGAATTCTGCCTCTATTCTGTAGTCTTGTATTCTGCCTCTATTCTGCAGTCCTGTATTCTGCCTCTATTCTGTAGTCCTGTAATCTGCAGTCTTGTATTCTGCCTCTATTCTGTAGTCTTGTATTCTGCCTCTATTCTGCAGTCTTGTATTCTGCCTCTATTCTGCAGTCTTGTATTCTGCCTCTATTCTGTAGTCCTGTATTCTGCCTCTATTCTGCAGTCTTGTATTCTGCCTCTATTCTGTAGTTCTGAATTCTGCCTCTATTCTGTTGTCCTGAATTCTGTCTCTATTCTGTAGTCCTGTATTCTGCCTCTATTCTGCAGTCTTGTATTCTGCCTCTATTCTGTAGTCCTGTATTCTGTTTCTAGTCTGAAGTCTTGTATTCTACCTCTATTCTGTAGTCCTGTATTCTGCCTCTATTCTGTAGTCTTGTATTCTGCCTCTATTCTGTTGTCCTGAATTCTGCCTCTATTCTGTAGTCCTGAATTCTGCCTCTATTCTGTAGTCTTGTATTCTGCCTCTATTCTGCAGTCCTGTATTCTGCCTCTATTCTGTAGTCCTGTAATCTGCAGTCTTGTATTCTGCCTCTGTTCTGTAGTCTTGTATTCTGCCTCTATTCTGTTGTCCTGAATTCTGCCTCTATTCTGTAGTCCTGAATTCTGCCTCTATTCTGTAGTCCTGTATTCTGCCTCTATTCTGCAGTCTTGTATTCTGCCTCTATTCTGTAGTCTTGTATTCTGCCTCTATTCTGCAGTCCTGTATTCTGCCTCTATTCTGTAGTCCTGTAATCTGCAGTCTTGTATTCTGCCTCTATTCTGTAGTCTTGTATTCTGCCTCTATTCTGCAGTCTTGTATTCTGCCTCTATTCTGTAGTCCTGTATTCTGCCTCTATTCTGCAGTCTTGTATTCTGCCTCTATTCTGTAGTCCTGAATTCTGCCTCTATTCTGTTGTCCTGAATTCTGTCTCTATTCTGTAGTCCTGTATTCTGCCTCTATTCTGTAGTCCTGTATTCTGCCTCTTTTCTGTAGTCCTGTATTCTGCCTCTATTCTGCAGTCTTGTATTCTGCCTCTATTCTGTAGTCCTGAATTCTGCCTCTATTCTGTTGTCCTGAATTCTGTCTCTATTCTGTAGTCCTGTATTCTGCCTCTATTCTGCAGTCTTGTATTCTGCCTCTATTCTGTAGTCCTGTATTCTGTTTCTAGTCTGAAGTCTTGTATTCTACCTCTATTCTGTAGTCCTGTATTCTGCCTCTATTCTGTAGTCTTGTATTCTTCCTCTATTCTGTTGTCCTGAATTCTGCCTCTATTCTGTAGTCCTGAATTCTGCCTCTATTCTGTAGTCTTGTATTCTGCCTCTATTCTGCAGTCCTGTATTCTGCCTCTATTCTGTAGTCCTGTATTCTGCCTCTGTTCTGTAGTCTTGTATTCTGCCTCTATTCTGTTGTCCTGAATTCTGCCTCTATTCTGTAGTCCTGAATTCTGCCTCTATTCTGTAGTCCTGAATTCTGTCTCTATTCTGTAGTCCTGTATTCTGCCTCTATTCTGCAGTCTTGTATTCTGCCTCTATTCTGTAGTCCTGTATTCTGTTTCTAGTCTGAAGTCTTGTATTCTACCTCTATTCTGTAGTCCTGTATTCTGCCTCTATTCTGTAGTCTTGTATTCTGCCTCTATTCTGTTGTCCTGAATTCTGCCTCTATTCCGTAGTCCTGAATTCTGCCTCTATTCTGTAGTCTTGTATTCTGCCTCTATTCTGCAGTCCTGTATTCTGCCTCTATTCTGTAGTCCTGTAATCTGCAGTCTTGTATTCTGCCTCTGTTCTGTAGTCTTGTATTCTGCCTCTATTCTGTTGTCCTGAATTCTGCCTCTATTCTGTAGTCCTGAATTCTGCCTCTATTCTGTAGTCCTGTATTCTGCCTCTATTCTGCAGTCTTGTATTCTGCCTCTATTCTGTAGTCCTGAATTCTGCCTCTATTCTGTAGTCCTGAATTCTGCCTCTATTCTGTAGTCTTGTATTCTGCCTCTATTCTGCAGTCCTGTATTCTGCCTCTATTCTGTAGTCCTGTAATCTGCAGTCTTGTATTCTGCCTCTGTTCTGTAGTCTTGTATTCTGCCTCTATTCTGTTGTCCTGTATTCTGCCTCTATTCTGTAGTCTTGTATTCTGCCTCTATTCTGCAGTCTTGTATTCTGCCTCTATTCTGCAGTCTTGTATTCTGCCTCTATTCTGTAGTCCTGAATTCTGCCTCTATTCTGTTGTCCTGAATTCTGTCTCTATTCTGTAGTCCTGTATTCTGCCTCTATTCTGTAGTCCTGTATTCTGCCTCTTTTCTGTAGTCCTGTATTCTGCCTCTATTCTGCAGTCTTGTATTCTGCCTCTATTCTGTAGTCCTGAATTCTGCCTCTATTCTGTTGTCCTGAATTCTGTCTCTATTCTGTAGTCCTGTATTCTGCCTCTATTCTGTAGTCTTGTATTCTGCCTCTATTCTGCAGTCCTGTATTCTGCCTCTATTCTGTAGTCCTGTAATCTGCAGTCTTGTATTCTGCCTCTATTCTGTTGTCCTGAATTCTGCCTCTATTCTGTAGTCCTGAATTCTGCCTCTATTCTGTAGTCCTGTATTCTGCCTCTATTCTGCAGTCTTGTATTCTGCCTCTATTCTGTAGTCCTGAATTCTGCCTCTATTCTGTAGTCCTGAATTCTGCCTCTATTCTGTAGTCTTGTATTCTGCCTCTATTCTGCAGTCCTGTATTCTGCCTCTATTCTGTAGTCCTGTAATCTGCAGTCTTGTATTCTGCCTCTGTTCTGTAGTCTTGTATTCTGCCTCTATTCTGTTGTCCTGTATTCTGCCTCTATTCTGTAGTCTTGTATTCTGCCTCTATTCTGCAGTCTTGTATTCTGCCTCTATTCTGCAGTCTTGTATTCTGCCTCTATTCTGTAGTCCTGAATTCTGCCTCTATTCTGTTGTCCTGAATTCTGTCTCTATTCTGTAGTCCTGTATTCTGCCTCTATTCTGTAGTCCTGTATTCTGCCTCTTTTCTGTAGTCCTGTATTCTGCCTCTATTCTGCAGTCTTGTATTCTGCCTCTATTCTGTAGTCCTGAATTCTGCCTCTATTCTGTAGTCCTGTATTCTGCCTCTATTCTGTAGTCCTGTATTCTGCCTCTTTTCTGTAGTCCTGTATTCTGCCTCTATTCTGCAGTCTTGTATTCTGCCTCTATTCTGTAGTCCTGTATTCTGTTTCTAGTCTGAAGTCTTGTATTCTACCTCTATTCTGTAGTCCTGTATTCTGCCTCTATTCTGTAGTCTTGTATTCTGCCTCTATTCTGTTGTCCTGAATTCTGCCTCTATTCTGTAGTCCTGAATTCTGCCTCTATTCTGTAGTCTTGTATTCTGCCTCTATTCTGCAGTCCTGTATTCTGCCTCTATTCTGTAGTCCTGTAATCTGCAGTCTTGTATTCTGCCTCTGTTCTGTAGTCTTGTATTCTGCCTCTATTCTGTTGTCCTGAATTCTGCCTCTATTCTGTAGTCCTGAATTCTGCCTCTATTCTGTAGTCCTGTATTCTGCCTCTATTCTGCAGTCTTGTATTCTGCCTCTATTCTGTAGTCCTGAATTCTGCCTCTATTCTGTAGTCCTGAATTCTGCCTCTATTCTGTAGTCTTGTATTCTGCCTCTATTCTGCAGTCCTGTATTCTGCCTCTATTCTGTAGTCCTGTAATCTGCAGTCTTGTATTCTGCCTCTGTTCTGTAGTCTTGTATTCTGCCTCTATTCTGTTGTCCTGTATTCTGCCTCTATTCTGTAGTCTTGTATTCTGCCTCTATTCTGCAGTCTTGTATTCTGCCTCTATTCTGCAGTCTTGTATTCTGCCTCTATTCTGTAGTCCTGAATTCTGCCTCTATTCTGTTGTCCTGAATTCTGTCTCTATTCTGTAGTCCTGTATTCTGCCTCTATTCTGTAGTCCTGTATTCTGCCTCTTTTCTGTAGTCCTGTATTCTGCCTCTATTCTGCAGTCTTGTATTCTGCCTCTATTCTGTAGTCCTGAATTCTGCCTCTATTCTGTTGTCCTGAATTCTGTCTCTATTCTGTAGTCCTGTATTCTGCCTCTATTCTGTAGTCTTGTATTCTGCCTCTATTCTGCAGTCCTGTATTCTGCCTCTATTCTGTAGTCCTGTAATCTGCAGTCTTGTATTCTGCCTCTGTTCTGTAGTCTTGTATTCTGCCTCTATTCTGTTGTCCTGAATTCTGCCTCTATTCTGTAGTCCTGAATTCTGCCTCTATTCTGTAGTCCTGTATTCTGCCTCTATTCTGCAGTCTTGTATTCTGCCTCTATTCTGTAGTCCTGAATTCTGCCTCTATTCTGTAGTCCTGAATTCTGCCTCTATTCTGTAGTCTTGTATTCTGCCTCTATTCTGCAGTCCTGTATTCTGCCTCTATTCTGTAGTCCTGTAATCTGCAGTCTTGTATTCTGCCTCTGTTCTGTAGTCTTGTATTCTGCCTCTATTCTGTTGTCCTGTATTCTGCCTCTATTCTGTAGTCTTGTATTCTGCCTCTATTCTGCAGTCTTGTATTCTGCCTCTATTCTGCAGTCTTGTATTCTGCCTCTATTCTGTAGTCCTGAATTCTGCCTCTATTCTGTTGTCCTGAATTCTGTCTCTATTCTGTAGTCCTGTATTCTGCCTCTATTCTGTAGTCCTGTATTCTGCCTCTTTTCTGTAGTCCTGTATTCTGCCTCTATTCTGCAGTCTTGTATTCTGCCTCTATTCTGTAGTCCTGAATTCTGCCTCTATTCTGTTGTCCTGAATTCTGTCTCTATTCTGTAGTCCTGTATTCTGCCTCTATTCTGTAGTCCTGTATTCTGCCTCTTTTCTGTAGTCCTGTATTCTGCCTCTATTCTGCAGTCTTGTATTCTGCCTCTATTCTGTAGTCCTGAATTCTGCCTCTATTCTGTTGTCCTGAATTCTGTCTCTATTCTGTAGTCCTGTATTCTGCCTCTATTCTGCAGTCTTGTATTCTGCCTCTATTCTGTAGTCCTGTATTCTGTTTCTAGTCTGAAGTCTTGTATTCTACCTCTATTCTGTAGTCCTGTATTCTGTCTCTATTCTGTAGTCTTGTATTCTGCCTCTATTCTGTAGTCCTGTATTCTGTTTCTAGTCTGAAGTCTTGTATTCTACCTCTATTCTGTAGTCCTGTATTCTGCCTCTATTCTGTAGTCTTGTATTCTGCCTCTATTCTGTTGTCCTGAATTCTGTCTCTATTCTGTAGTCCTGTATTCTGCCTCTATTCTGTAGTCCTGTATTCTGCCTCTATTCTGTAGTCCTGTATTCTGCCTCTATTCTGAAGTCTTGTATTCTGCCTCTATTCTGTAGTCCTGTATTCTGCCTCTATTGTGTAGTCCTGTATTCTGCCTCTATTCTGTAGTCCTGTATTCTGCCTCTATTCTGTAGTCCTGTATTCTGCCTCTATTCTGTAGTCATGTATTCTGCCTCTATTCTGCAGTCCTGTATTCTGCCTCTATTCTGCAGTCCTGTATTCTGCCTCTATTCTGTAGTCCTGTATTCTTCCTCTATTCTGCAGTCTTGTTTTCTGCCTCTATTCTGTAGTCCTGTATTCTGCCTCTATTCTGCAGTCTTGTATTCTGCTTCTATTCTGCAGTCTTGTATCCTGCCTCTATTCTGTAGTCCTGTATTCTGCCTCTATTCTGCAGTCTTGTATTCTGCCTCTATTCTGTAGTCCTGTATTCTGCCTATATTCTGTAGTCCTGTATTCTGCCTCTATTCTGCAGTCCAGTATTCTGCCTCTATTCTGCAGTCTTGTATTCTGCCTCTATTCTGCAGTCTTGTATTCTGCCTCTATTCTGCAGTCTTGTATTCTGCCTCTATTCTGCAGTCCAGTATTCTGCCTCTATTCTGCAGTCTTGTATTCTGCCTCTATTCTGCAGTCTTGTATTCTGCCTCTATTCTGCAGTCTTGTATTCTGCCTCTATTCTGCAGTCTTGTATTCTGCTTCTATTCTGTAGTCCTGTATTCTGCCTCTATTCTGCAGTCTTGTATCCTGCCTCTATTCTGCAGTCTTGTATTCTGCCTCTATTCTGCAGTCTTGTATCCTGCCTCTATTCTGTAGTCCTGTATTCTGCCTCTATTCTGCAGTCTTGTATTCTGCCTCTATTCTGCAGTCTTGTATTCTGCCTCTATTCTGCAGTCTTGTATTCTGCCTCTATTCTGCAGTCTTGTATCCTGCCTCTATTCTGCAGTCTTGTATTCTGCCTCTATTCTGTAGTCTTGTATTCTGCCTCTATTCTGCAGTCTTGTATTCTGCCTCTATTCTGCAGTCTTGTATACTGCCTCTATTCTGTAGTCTTGTATACTGCCTCTATTCTGTAGTCCTGTATTCTGCCTCTATTCTGTAGTCCTGTATTCTGCCTCTATTCTGCAGTCTTGTATTCTGCCTCTATTCTGTAGTCCTGTATTCTTCCTCTATTCTGTAGTTCTGTATTCTGCCTCTATTCTGCAGTCTTGTATTCTGCCTCTATTCTGTAGTCCTGTATTCTGCCTCTATTCTGTAGTCCTGTATTCTGCCTCTATTCTGCAGTCTTCTATTCTGCCTCTATTCTGTAGTCCTGTATTCTGCCTCTATTCTATAGTCCGTCATTCTGCCATCCTCCGTTATTCTGCCTCTACTTTGCTGTCTTCCTTTATTCTATGTCTATTCCTCCATCTCCCTGTATTCTGTTTCTATACTACCTTCCTCCTGTACTCTGCCTCTGTTCTGCAGTCCTTCATTTTGCCATCCTCCTTTATGTTGCCGACCTCCTGTATTCTGCCTCTATTCTGTAGTCCTGTATTCTTCCTCTATTTTGACATCTTACTGTGTTCTGCCTCTATTCTAAAATCCTCCTGTATTCTGCCCCAATTCTGCAGTTTTTTATTCTGCCTCTACTCTGCCATCCTCCTGTATTTTGCCTTTATTCTATATTCCTGTACACTGCCTCCATTCTTCCATCCTCCTGTATTCTGCCTCTACTCTACCATATTCCTGTATTCTGCCTCTATTCTTCTGTCCTCCATGCACTCTGCCTCTATTCTGTAGTCCTGTATTCTGCCTCTATTCTGTAGTCCTGTATTCTGCCTCTATTCTGTAGTCCTGTATTCTGCCTCTATTCTGTAGTCCTGTATTCTGCCTCTACTCTGCCCCCCTGTATTCTTCCTCTATTCTGCAATCCTCCTTTATTCTGCCGTCCTCCTGTATTCTGCCTCTACTACTAAGAGACCGGAACCTCTTGGTAACTCTAGTGAGTCGTGCACCAGGCATGGAATGAATTAAGACTGGCGCAAGGATCACTACTATTAATAAATTCCCCAACAATGGCCTGGATTTACTAGCACTGTCTAAGCTAGATATGCAGAGAAGCGTATAGATGATGAAGCTGTCTATATAGAGTATACACATATCTGAAATATTACTTGCACAGTAAAGCTTAGGCTGGAGACAGAATTTCCAAATATTGGATCCTGTCCTGTTATTTTTCCATCCTGGTGTCACACTGACTCCCTACTGATCAAGCAAGTGCACCGATCAGGATGACAGTGTCAGCATCCCTGCCCTGTGTTTCCTTCCTTGTCTGCTCCAAATGCAACATAGTAAAGGGTCCACATGTAGGAGGTCACAGGTGCTTTTTCTACCCAATAAGAGAAACAGTGATATCATCATATTCAGTTGGATATCATCATTAGCAAGTTGGCAACACCAAAACGGCACCATCAGTGCTTAACTACTGAAAAGTTAAAGCAGTGGCAGCGCCCTGGGGACTGAATGAGACAATAGCTGTATCAGGTACATCATGTGGCACCACCCATGCATGAAAAGATAATCATGACAACTATCAGAAACAGATAGTGTCGAACTGGGGACCTAAGGTTCATAAGTAATATTCATTCTGGGGATCCAATATACAGCTACATGTAAATATTACCAAACAATTGTTCAAATATTCCTAAAATGTCTCCAACATAAATTTATTTTCAAATAGTAATTACTTCCTGGCTCTTATGTCTAATTATTTGTATCCTGGGGTCCTGTCTGTAGTCTGCTGCCTGGCTCTTACCTCTGATTTTTTCTATCCCGGGGTCCTGTCAGTATTCTGCTGCCTGGCTCTTACCTCTGATTATTTCTATCCTGGGGTCCTGTCAGTATTCTGCTGCCTGGCTCTTACCTCTGATTATTTCTATCCTGGGGTCCTGTCAGTAGTCTGGTGCCTGGCTCTTACCTCTGATTATTTCTATCCTGGGGTCCTGTCAGTATTCTGCTGCCTGGCTCTTACCTCTGATTGTTTCTATGCTGGGGTCCTGTCAGTAGTCTCCTGCCTGGCTCTTACCTCTGATTGTTTCTTTCCTAGGTTCCTGTCAGCATTCTGCCGTCTAGCACTTACCTCTAATTGTTTTTACCCTGGATTTGTGTCAGAAATTGGCTCACTGACTCTTACCCCTGATTGTTTTTATCTTGCGATCTTTTCAGTAGTCTGCTGCCTGCTTCTTGCCTCTGATTGTTTCTATGCTGGGGTCCTATCATTAGATGATACCTGGCTCTTACCTCTGATTATTTCTATCCTTATGTCTTGTCAGTAGTCTGCTGCCTGGCTCTTACCTGTTGTTGTTTCCATCCTGGGGTCCTGTAAGTAGTTGGCTGCCTGGCACTTACCTTGATTTTTTTTCTATCCTGGGGTTCTGTAAGTAGTTGCCTTGCTCTTACCTCTTATTGTAGTCTGCAGTAGTCTTACCTTTATTGTTTCCATGTTAAGGTTCTGTGATTAATTATTGTCTTGCACTTACCTCTGATTGTTTCTATCCTGGGGTCCTGTCAGTATTTTTCTGTCTAGCTCTTACCTCTCTGATTGGTTCTTTCCTGGGGTCCTGTCAGTAATATGCTTCCTAGCTATTACCTCTGATTGTTTCCATCCTTGGGTCCTATGAGTAGCTTCTGCCTAACTTTTACTGACAGGATTATTTCTATCCTGTCAGTATTCTTCTGCCTGGCTTTTACCTCTGATTGTTTCTATCTTTGCGTCCTGACAGTAGTCTTCTGCCTGGCACTTAACTCTGATTGTTTCTATCTTGGGGACCTCTCAGTAGTCTGCTGCCTGGCTTTTACCTCTGATTTTTTTCTATCCTGTGGTCCTGTCTGTGGTCTTCTTCCTGTCTCTTATCTCTGATTGTTTCTACCCTGGGGTCTTGTCTGTAGTCTTCTGCCTGGCTCTTACTTCTGATTGTTTCTATCCTGGTTTCTATCAGTAGCTTATGTCTAACTCTTACCTAAGCAGAAAATTTGCAGAGGAAACCTCTGTGGAATTTATGAGAAAAGTGTTTTTTTCTTGCTGCCCGCTATGTGGGGCTTTACCCTAAATCTGGTAACTTGTTGCAACAGACAACATGTCAGGTTTAAGCTTGCTGCAACTTTTGATTTAACCTCTTTGTCAAGTTATACTTTGCTATACATATAGCTAGCCACATGCCACTGTTTGCACTATCAGTGGGGGCATTACACATATGTATGCTGTGAGCCCACCCTAGAGGCATCTGAATCCAACCAAGTTCTACAGCTGCATAAAGCGAAGCAGTATACTTGTTATGAGGGAATGCCCTGGTGGCGATACTATTTATTAGGGGAGCTCTACTGCCGCTGTCTATGTGGAGCACTTCCTAATTTTGCCGACCTTAAGAGGATCAACATGTGTCATATATGCTAGTAAATGGCATATAACTTTATCCCCCTCCCCCCTCCCCCTTTCATAACAGCAGAACTACAGGCGGAAAAAAGGTAAAAAAAAATGCAAAGATGGCTTCAAATCCATTCATCTTGTCCAACTTTGGACACAAAATCCAAAAAGAGAAAGAAATTCTTAAAAGAAGAGAGTGGCTAGGTTAGGTTTGCCGCCCCCTCTGCTCCCCTCCCCTCCACAATAAAAAAGTGAAACATTGTTGCAAACAATCTTAACTGTTTTGTGTCCACAGATCATATCATAATCAATGTGTCTCCACGTTACAGACTACGAACAACCCCTGAGCCATCTGACCAACCTTCTTTACATCTGTCTCCTTCTTTTTCAGAATTTTTTTTTTTTTTTAATAAGAATCAGACTATAGATGGAATTAGAGAGCGACAACAGGACCAGACTGCAAAGGATATCTCTGCAGTCTGCACAGAAGCTAAAAACTCAACATGGGAGGAGATTTTTATTCAAGACAATCTGAGAAGCTTCTTCACTCTGTAACAGATCCCTCGCAGTATCAGAGGAGTCATCTTCAAATAGATATACACAAAGAGTCCGAAGAAATGTCTAAATGATGTCCCTTGTATACAGACATCTAAAACACGTCCTTGGAACGCTAATACATAAAGATGGACATAGACAGACCTACCTTTTTGTTACTGTAATATGGGTCGAGGTCCTCCATTGGTTCCGAGACCATTCCTGGAGGTATGTCTCCATATATAAAGGGCAAGCCTTTGCCTGCTTCCAAGTCCGAATTCGGCTTGGGGCCATTTTCATCATCATCATCTCTACGATCCTTTGCTGGTTTCTTAGCTTTTTCTTCCGCGATACGTTTCTCGATAGCTGCAAGAGATTCTCTAGTGAACAAGCGAAGGCTGTCAGGTCCTGGTGGGGGTAAAAGTGGCTGCTCCATCTTCTCATCCTGCACTAATTACCAATCAGCCTCTTACACATGAAGGTGCTAGAGAGAAAGGAGAGGAAATCAATGTAAGTGGCGTCAATAATCTCCATGCAAGTCATTGCGGAAGCAGTGCAGAAAAATGTACAGTATAATGAATGCCAAAGTGCAGCAAGGTCTGAGAATTGTATCCAAGCCAGTACGTACAGACAAGGAACCAAAGAGAATTCATATCCATTAATCTACCCCTCAAGTCCTATCTCGTGTAGGGTGATTTTTGTTATTGGATTCCTCAGTCTGGTTCCTACCTAACTCGTCTAGCTCGGTTCACCGTCTATGGAGAAAGTCAACACAGCTAATTCTAGGTTCACACCTACGTTGGGGACCAAATAAAGGAAACCCAATCCACTTAAAAAATGGTTCCTCGCAGAACCTCACGAACTCCGTAGACTATAATGGGGTTCGACGTGTTTCCGCCCACAAAGTGCAGACAGAAAAGTCCAGCTTGTAGGACTCTTCTTTCCACATTTTTCAAGTGGAATGGGGGACGGAATTCCAGAATAGAAACAAGCGCCAACTCAGCTCTCATTCACATCAGCGTTTGGATTCCATTCCGCATAGGGACTCCCCGAATGGAATACAAACGCAATTGCAAGCACTGTGCAGTAGAAGCACACGGACCCTATAGACTATAATAGGGTCCGTGTGATTGCCGCACCCTGCCCGCACGAATCATACGGACAGGAAAGTAGACGGTGAACTATTTTCCTGTCCGCAAGATCCCTGCAGAGATCTGGCGGTAAGCACACGGACTCCATTATAGTCTATGGGGTCTGTGCGCTTCCACTTGCGTTTGGTATTCCTCATGCGGACTCCCCCGGACGGAATCCAAACGCTGATGTGAACGAGGGGTGAGTTGACAAGATGACAACTATGCCCGTTTGGTCTTCATCTATGGCATATATGCAGTTAAACCTGTAATAATAAACTTTGCACCTCCTAATATAATCTCAAGGTAGCATAAACAAGGTCCTCAAAAAATGTCAAAAATTTACAAGAGATGGGAAAGTTGGAAGAACCTTATACTGACCATAGAGGTTATAACATGAGATAATGTAGGACCCTCCTGCCCCCCAAAGCATAATGTAATAGACAGATAAAACCATAGTTCATGGATTTCAGGACAGTCTATTTTTCAGGTAAATATATGTCAAAAAGACAACCGAGCTGAATTCATAGAACGTTCCATGGATAGTATAATTATTACACAGAAGTGGGATACTGGGGCGGATTTACTAAAAGTCTAAAAGTAAAATTGCCTTAGTTTCCCATGGCAACCAATCACAATATCAATACATTGTAACCAATCTCAGAACAAAGCAACCAATGACAGCCCATAGCAATCCATCAATCTTAGCTTATAGCAACCAAAGAGCACAGAAAACAGAACATCTCACACGTTGAAAGAATGATCTGCGGATCTAGAGACGGGGCACACTACACCCTCCATTTTACTGTGGTGCACCCGGTTTTTGCCTTAATCTTTTTTTACGTGTCTTGTTATAAGATCTAGGTCAGTACGGGACGCCACAGTTGCCGATTCCAGGTTAATGAATGGAACTTTACCAAAAAAGGCTGCATGGTGCATCCCGGAAGAGTGGGCAAGTCTCCAGACTCCAGGTCATATTCTACCTGACATGGGCTCTGTATGTCCATGAACAGCACAAGTCATGTCCACGTTACAAAAAGGGCAATGACTCGCAACAAAAGGGGTCTAGAGTAGGGTTGAGCGATCGGGATCGAAAAAGATCGATTTCCGAACGGCGATTGAGTAAATTTCACGATCGCGGTCGGAATTACGATCCCGATCTTTTTAGGTGGGATCGAGGTCGGAGGTTATTTCCCACAATGCTTTGCTAATGGCCAAGCATTGTGGGAAAATCTAACAATGTTAGCTAGGTCCCATAGAAATGAATGGATGCAGCCAGCACACAGCCTGTGCTTAACACCCTGCGCGCCGGCTGCGTCCATTCATTCTAATGGGAGACTAGCTAACATCTCTAGTAGCTAATAACACTTACCTGCACAGAAACACTGCCGTTGGTCCGGTCCCCGCTGTTCTCACTCCTCTTCTCACCTCGCTGCCCCGCCTGCCAGGTTAGTGTTACAGACCTAGAAAGAAGGCGGGGCTTGTGGTTTAGGACAGTGTGGGCGTGTACTGTGAGGGGAGACTTGAGTGATGAACTCACATCTCCCTGCCCTGTAACCGCCCACATTCTCCTAAGCCACAAACCCTGTCTTCTTCCTAGGTCTATAACACTAACCTGAGAGGCGGGGGCAGCGAGGCGAGAAGAGGTGAGAAGAGGAGTGAGAACAGCAGGGACCGGACCAACGGCAGCGCTTCTGTGCAGGTAAGTGGAAAACAGGAGGGACTAGGTAGCGAGAGGATCTTTTTTTAGTCACTACACAGTGTGGAGTCTAAAAATTAAAGCGTTCAATTTTTAGACTCCATACTGTGTAGTGAATAGGATCTTTTTTTTAAATCCGATCTTCGATTATTAAAAAAATCCCATTGACTTTCACTGGGATCGGAATTGGGATCGGGTTCGAATGGAAAATGATCGGAAATCAGATTTTAAAAACGATCCTGAAATCTCAAGATCGGCTCAACCCTAGTCTATAGTTTTTATAAAGGGGTCATCCTAAAAAGTTTTTGCCAGGAGGTCCCACATTGTTGATTTGCCTATTTCCCAGTATAAGGATGGGTTCTCTTTACGGCTTCCACTGTGCTATTCATATTCAAGGAACCGTCTCTCAACAGTTACCAAAAAAGAAACATCTTTAACTAGGAAAGATGGAAAGTGCCGAATAAAATCACCGCCCTTCAATGACTGTCAACTACAGAGGGAAATGACGACATGTTCTATTCCAGGTTGCTGAGACTGATGTAGCATTGAGGCTCCCGCAGACACAGCCCGTTACCAGTTCTGGGCCAAGTGGAATAATAAGGAACAGAAATAACAACCGCATCAACAGGAATAACAAGGAAGTCCTTATTATCGGGGCGAAGGGAATGCCAGATCTCTGTGGAATTAAAGGCAGAGGATAAGGTCTGCAGGATTGATTTCAGGAGGTCTAAACTTATGGGTGGAATTTTTGTGATTCCTTTTCTCTCTGTAAGGGACATCACATCAACTTTAAGAACATCAAGGTCAAGAGCTATTTCAGTTCTTCAGAAATGGGAAAATTCCCTATGGTAGCGATGACTCTTTTTTGCCTGAGAAGACATAGGGGAAGAAATATGGGACTATATTGTCAGTTGTCAGAGAAGACGGACTGCAGCAGTGTCAAGAAATTTGTTTTTCTGTTACTTAGTATAAAACTCCCACATTTATATATGAAAACGGTTCATGGGATAAGTCATCCAAAAACTTTGGCTGCTGAATATTTTGGCTAATTTAAAGGGATTCTACCATTAAAAACCTTTTTTTCTCAACACGACGTAATAGCTTTAAGAAAGGCTATCCTTCTCCTACCTTTAGATGTCTTCTTCTCCCCGCTGTTTGGTTAAAATCTCGTTTTCTGCCAGTATGCCAATGAGTTCTCTCGCAGCACTTGGGGCGTTCCTCAGCGCTCAAACAGCACCGGGGCAGTCCCCAATGCTGCGAGGCAAATCTCCAGAGCCTCCATTTTCTTATGGCCGGCGGGCATGCGCAGTCGGCTTTGCCCTAGGCCCGAGGCCTAGAAGTTTGAAGCCAACCCCCGGAAGAAGACGCGTGAAGAGGCCGTTACTGAAGAAGATGGAGGCAGTGCTGGAGATTTCTCTCGCAGCATGCAGGATGCCCCCAGTGCTGTTTGAGCACTGAGGACTGCCCCCAGTGCTGCGAGAGAACTCATTTGCATACCGGCGGAAAACGGAATGTTAACAAAACGGCGGGGCGGAGAAGACATCTAAAGGTAGGAGAAGAATAGCCTTTCTTAAGGCTATTCCGTTGTGTCAATGAGGAAAAAAAAGGTTTTTAATGGTAGAATCCCTTTAAGTTTTGTATAGAAATTTTCTTCCTAAAGACCCCAATTGATTACAGAGGGGTAAATAGATTGATATTAATAGTTACCATAATTTTCGGGTGATAAGACGCATCTGACTATAAGACACACCCCAGGTTTAGGCAAGAAAATTTGAAAAAATATGTAATATTATGTTAAACTTCCCTGGTGGATACATTGAGTAAGGGGATCAATGTCACAATCTGGTACGCTAGGGAGGATAAAGAGTGCTATTAGATAACAGTCTGCTCCTGCTACACACAAGGGGCACCTACATAGAAAGCCCCATTAATGGCCTCCACATGACATACTGACCTATTGATGTCTCCAAACACTATAATGGGGCCTAATACTGTGTGATTGGCACTAATGGGACATTATATTGTGTGAGGGCTCTAATGCAGCATTATACTGGGTGACAAGCACTAATGGGGCATTATACTATGTGCAGGGCATTAATGGAGGGTTATATTGTGTGGGGGCTCTAATGGGGCATTATACAGTATTGCAAGCACTAATGGGGCATTATACTGTTTGATGGGCACTAATAAGGCATTTTGCTGAGTGGCGTGCACTAATGGAGCAAAATATTGTGTGGTGGGCATTATATGGGTATTATACTGTGGTGAGCACTAATGGGGTACTGTATTGGGGCATTATATTGTTTGACCAGCAGTAATGGGGCAAAATCCTGAGTGGTGGACACTAATGGGGCATTATACTGTGGAGGGCATTAATGGGGCATTAGTGCTCACCGTACAGTATAGCGCTCCTGAGCACCCCCGCTCCTACAGAACTGGCTCATAACAGCAGTGTACTATACTTACAATAGCCGCCTGGACAAGATTAATGTATCCTCTGCAGACAGTAGAGGCCATTACCAGTCCCTGCTGCCTCTTATCTCAGATATAAAGCTAGGGAAAAGCGCAAAGGACATGAGAATTTCTCCTAGCCACTGTGACCACTAAGGGGCAGGGTAGGGCTCCGAAGCGTTGGCCAGTGCCAGTGGCCCTATGAAGAGTGCAGCTTTTTCTACTCTGTCTTGCAGAGATCTAAGATATTAGTGTGAGGCAGAGAGGGAGAGAACTGTGCAGACATGGCTTTATCAGCGCTTTTCCCAATCCTGATGAAGAGGACTTCGGACTACAAGACGCAGGGACTATTCAGCAAGAATTTTCCTGCTAAAAATTTCATCTTATTGCACAAAAAAAATGTTAATTGTAAGCTAATATACAATTAACACAATTCACTTCTGCTGGGTTGCATCTTAGTGGATATTAAAGGGGGTGTCCAACTATAGATATACCAAGGCTGTGGGGCTGGTAGGCAAAACCAACAATGTTGGCTTCTGTATTTTTTCTACAGCCCAACTCTGACTACTGGTCCAACTCAGAGTCCTTCATAAATGGACAACAGCCATGGGTAGTGAGAAGCAGTAAAAATCCTCTAATACTCTAGGCCATATTTACTATGACGGTAAATATGTAAAAAATTTAGTGTCGCAAAGGGGTGAACCTACCTTTTTTGCCACCTGAGGCAGACAACAGAAAGCCGCCCTCCCCCCCCGCGCGCGGGATGAGGGGGCGGAGCGGAGGAGGGGCGGAGCGAAGGAGGCGGGGCGGAGCGACGTTAGCAGGCAGGGAGAGGACCTGCTCTCTGCCTGAGTGTGAGGGGAGGCCTTCCCTCCCGTGCCGGGCTGCCCAGATGGTGACACTAAGTCAGTCCAGGACAGCTTGTCCTGGACTGGCTTAGGTAAGCAAAAATGCCACACCCCCCCCCCCTCCCCCGGGCCCTGGCATAGCGCTGCCTGAAGCAGTCGCTTCAGGTTGCCTGTCCCTCCCGACTAGGCCCATAGGACAATTGGCATGAGCCTCATGGGTTTTTTGCCTTCCCCTGGATCAACACTGTAGGGATTGTAGAGTTATAGGTTAGAATTGATGGACTAATGTCTTTATCCAACCTCATCTACTATGTAACTATGGAATGCCACCACTGGGTGCCGGTACACTGTATGCACTACACCGGCATCCAGTCGCGGCTAGCCATTTTTTGGATCGGATTCTGAGGCGGCCTCTGCCTCAAAATCCTCTCCAAAAAACCCTGTGTGAACCTAGCCTACGTAGACTGTGATATCTATCAGGGATGATACAGGACAGCCATGACATTAATATTACCTTTTGGAAAAATGTTCAGTTTTGGGTGTGGGTTTTCAGGCTAAAAGATTCGGTTCAAGGTAATAACATATCTGCATTGTATTGCATAACAGAACTCATCATTATAACCATGCCAACAAGAAGCAGCACAATCCCATTATGTCTCACTACCTCGTGATTTATATCTGTGACTGCTGCATTGCTAAAAGCTGTGTAATCGAGCCGGAGTTCTGCGGCAGGAATTGTCGTCCCTTCGGTGACAGATATCGACGTCACCACAGAAATCTTCCTTCATTTGGCTGGTGCTAAGAAGGAAAGTGCATAGGAAATAACAGGAAATTTTGTAGCAAATTGTCTATTTACATTTGTGCAAAAATCCCTACATTTTGTGCAAGCCGTGTCTAACTATCAGATGCAGCACATCCAGCAATAAGATGACTGCAGTCCGGAAGTATAGCGTGCAGGTTATTGTGCGTTGCCATAATGAGAGTGGATTTAACATTTCAATGACTGGATGTTTTTAGGTAACCATTACTTCCTTCCGGTCATCTACATATAAGTATAATATTTGGGCGCGGTGAATTTTCACTGAATACACTGAGAACTGTGTAGATTGTGGTATCTGTGTAGCCTGACTCTCTCTTCACAATCACATGATTATCAGTGTGATATACAAATACTAAGTGACGTGGAACATTGGACATTACAAGTACCATAGAAACCAGAATCCTCTAAGTGTGTCCAGTCCTGTGCTCCTATCAGCTACACAGAGAGACTTGGCTTGGGTGCCGCCCTATTACTTAAAGGAGAGTTGTCACCAGGTCTGAAAATGCCGAAGACATCCGTCATCTATTGTGTGCTGTCGCCAGGTCTGAAAGTACCAATGACGTATACGATCTTATTGGCACTGTCACAGGTGTAATAATCCCAATGACAAACATCATCTGATCGGCGCTGTCACCAGGTGTGAACAGTCCAATGAAACACATCATCTGATTGGCGCTGTCACCCAGTGTGAGAATCCCAATGACATAAATTACCTGATCGGCGCTGTCACCAGCTCTGAGAATCCCACTGACAAATATGATCTGATCGGTGATGTCACCAGGTGTGATAATCTCAATGACATCAATTATCTGATCGTCGCTGTCACCCAGTGTGAGAATCCCACTGACAAATATGATCTGATCGGCGCTGTCACCGGGTGTGTTAATCCCACTGACAAATATGATCTGAACGGCGCTGTCACCGGGTCTGATAATCCCAATGATCAACGGGATCATCTGATCAGTGCTGTCAACAGGTGTGATAATGCCAATGACATACAGCATCTGATCGGCGCTATCAACCTCAGCATTTTGATGTCTTGTTTATCCAAATCCGTTCAGCCATTCCAAAGATATAAGCCCTTTTAGTGTTTATGCAAATTGGGGTCTACTAGCCAAGTGGGTGGTGACATTGCAGTTTCTCTGGGGGAGGGGTCTCTGTCTACTATACCTCATGCACTGCTACCACAGTGAAAAAAATATATATTTAAAGTAGCAGATTATTAGAAATATAAAAAAGTCAGACTGCAAAAAATGGAAATTTAAAAATGGCTATGGCAGCGAGAGGTTAATTGGTCTCTGTAAAGAAACATAGTATTTTTTCAGAACCTAGACTAACTCTCTAAGCACCTTAGATAATGTAAAATCTCCTGCCCAGATACTATTAGCACCAGTGCCCATAAAACCCTGCCAGTAATGTATGCTGTTGTGTGATATGGCACATTAATAAAGTCCTATCAGTCCCTGGGTCATAGTACAAGGTGTATCAAAGCCCATAAAATACACTGTGCCAATGTAATAATATAAGTCATGGCACCCTTCTATATCATGCACTGTACTGTATTTGTATAATATCCTATGTTATACCACTCATCAATAAGAGCCTAGAATACTAAAGTAATCACAGGCACATGAGTACGGAAAGTGTCAAGTTGCAATACCCTGCCGCAGACATTCATTGGACGCTGAAGAACAGCTCTGATTGGCTCTGCAACCTCTGACTGGCTGAGTTGACCCAGCCAAAGTTTGACTGGTATACAAAGCAATCTTAAAGCAACAGCCATGTGGTAGATGTAGCCCTCTGAGCTAGACAAGACTCAAGAGATTGCCCATTCAAGTCTAGAGAATGTAACAAGTCAAAGGGAAACATTTATTAAAATGGTCTAAAAGCAAAATGTTCTTAGCCTTGGTCTAATTTATCAGAAGAAGAACATAAAATGAAAGCTGCATTGTGATTGGTTACTATGTGCTGTGGTGGATTGCTGTGTGCTGTGATTGGTTACTATGTGCTGTGGTGGATTGCTGTGTGCTGTGATTGGTTACTATGTGCTGTGGTGGATTGCTGTGTGCTGTGATTGGTTACTATGTGCTGTGGTGGATTGCTGTGTGCTGTGATTGGTTACTATGTGCTGTGGTGGGTTGTTCTGTGCTGTGATTGGTTACTAGGTGCTGTGACCGGCTGTTTCTATGGTGGGATTAGTTCGCTATGTGATGTGACTGGTTGGGGCGAGTCTGTGGCACAATTGATTTTTCTTGCAGTAAAATTGCCGTGACCTTGTTTTGATCAGAAATGATAGTAAATGGGGTAACTCAAGGGACCTCATTTAGGGTGGGTTCACATCTGCGCCCGGTCTCTGATTTAGCCAATCCGCCCGGTTTCCGTCTTCTGCCCTGTGAAACTTGACTGGAGACGCAAACCCACTTGAATGGCTTTGCAGAGGTGACCGTCCCTGTGCATCTTCTGCCTGTCCGTGGGAACACCATATTTTTAACCGGACACAAAGTCCTGCATGCCCAACTTTGTGTCCGGCTAAAAATAACGGTGCCTGACAACCTGCTGGCATCTCACGATGTTACGTTACGACCTTTAGACCGTACCGGACTACGCTATTGCTGGTTCCTTCAGTGACGTAGACCAACATCTCCTCCGGTCCCGGTCAGCTATCACCTACACCAGGACTACTCTGAGAAGTAGCCACCTAGTAGTCTAACCACAGAGAGATCTAGATTCCCCATGCAGGGGTTAAAAGGGAGGCTACTTAGACAAGTGGGAGTGGTCCAAAGTTAAACTGGTTTGCTGGCACAATGGATCCACATCCCGATGCTGCTTATACTTATTACACAACTGTAGCCAAAATTTCCTTCACCCTCTCTCCACATGAACACGTTGCAATGAAGGCGTTTCAGCTAACAGCCCACAAGCGGTCCAAGGTTATGTAGAATCATTAGAACCCTAAAAGAATTAATTGCATTTACTCCTGTAATATTACCAAGCATAAAAGCCATTCCGCCTAATAGATACAACTTGTTGTTGATCATAAACAGAGGGACCGGAGTGAAATAATTCATTATTCGCAATTACAGACATTTCCTGTATTTAACTACTGAAGTGTGTGGCGTCCGTGGGGAAATGGCGCTTTCAATGCGAATAGTGTTTCTGGTAAATTCCATCCATTATTAAATCATTGCTGGTTCCACAAGATACTCCCGAGCCATTCTATAGTTTTCACATCCTGCATATTACACTACCAAAAATTGCTGAGATATCAGGTCCATGTCCTGTGGATAGGGATTAAGAGGCCATAATGGGATACCTCCTTTAAAATAATTGTATTGCTCCTCAATTCTATGAGGACATGAGAAAATCAAAAACCCTGTTATTATATACAGTACCTAGAAGAACGAAGGACCAATGGGCGCGCCCACTTTCAACCACTTTGTCCCACCACTAACTGGCTGCTGGGACTATGTTTGATACAATGTGACCAATACCCCAAGTACCGAAATAAGCAACATTAATCCAGAATCATGGAAAGCTTCTACAACATGAAGGGGGCATTGCAAAATGGAAGCAATAATTAATTTATTGGAAGACATTTTAATCAGACCATATGGGAAGTGCACAGTCCACAGTAGTCCAGTTCCAATGAAACCTATTGGCAAGGTGTTCTGCACTTCTTAATTGTTACAACTCTGCTCACGTATGGATAGAAGCCATTAGCACAGAATTATTGGTGGAACAATTTTAAGACACGTCTGAGATACAAAGAACCCTCAGAAAACCTCTCTGAAGCAGCCACTTTGAGGGCATTGGGATAAGGCCCACCTCCTTCAGGGAGAAACCTTGAAAGACAATGTAAGGTTAGGAGGATAGCAATATGGATGGAACGTGAGAGATATCTGACCCAGTCATTAAAATCCATAAAATGACATATTTAAGACACAGTGTTGGCCAGAAAGATGTGCACAGCTCTATTCTAGTTCAGGATTCCTGTAGATAGGTTAGTGTCACCAGAACTACAATATCACCCCAGTCCTGCAGATAGATAGGTTAATGTCACCAGAACCAGCACATCACCCCAGCCAGTGGCGTAACTAGGAATGGCAGGGCCCCGTGGCGAACTTTTGACATGCCCCCACCCCCAACCGACACCAACGCCAAAGACCTCGACCGACCCGCTCCTACGCATTCCTGCGCACTCTATTATGCCCCATAGTGGCCCCTTCACACAGTATTATCCCCCATAGTGGCCCCTGCACACAGTATTATGCCCCACAGTGGCCCCTGCACATAGTATTATCCCCCATAGTGGCCCCTGCACACAGTATTATGTCACCATAGTGGCACCTGCACACAGTATTATCCCCCATAATGGCCCCTTCACACAGTATTATGCCCCACAGTGGCCCCTGCACATAGTATTATCCCCCATAGTGGCCCCTGCACACAGTATTATGTCACCATAGTGGCACCTGCACACAGTATTATCCCCCATAATGGCCCCTGCACACAGTATTATGGCCCATAGTGGCCCCTGTACACAGTATTATCCCCCATAGTGGCCCCTTCACACAGTATTATGCCCCACAGTGGCCCCTGCACATAGTATTATCCCCCATAGTGGCCCCTGCACACAGTATTATGTCACCATAGTGGCACCTGCACACAGTATTATCCCCCATAATGGCCCCTGCACACAATATTATGGCCCATAGTGGCCCCTGTACACAGTATTATCCCCCACAGTGGCCCCTGCACATAGTATTATCCCCCATAGTGGCCCCTGCACACAGTATTATGCCCCATAGTGGCCCCTTCACACAGTATTATCCCCCATAGTGGCCCCTTCACACAGTATTATGCCCCACAGTGGCCCCTGCACATAGTATTATCCCCCATAGTGGCCCCTGCACACAGTATTATGTCACCATAGTGGCACCTGCACACAGTATTATCCCCCATAATGGCCCCTGCACACAGTATTATGGCCCATAGTGGCCCCTGTACACAGTATTATCCCCCATAGTGGCCCCTTCACACAGTATTATGCCCCATAGTGGCCCCTGCACACAGTATTATGTCACCATAGTGGCACCTGCACACAGTATTATCCCCCATAATGGCCCCTGCACACAGTATTATGGCCCATAGTGGCCCCTGCACACAGTATTATCCCCCATAGTGGCCCCTGCACACAGTATTATGCCCCATAGAGGCACCTGCACACAGTATTATCCCTCATAGTTACGCCACTGACCCCAGCCCTGCAGATAGATAGGCTAGAAACCTCCACCAGAGACCTCCATTGCCAAGATATCATGACAAGGTGGAGGCTCTTAGATAACATATCACTTTGTGATAACTATATACCTTGTGACACACATTCTGAACATGGAGGACAGGTAAGAGAACAGGTAAGGATGACATATCTGCATTTCTTTTTAAAGGTTTTGCTGCAAAAACATAATATGACTTATAGCCCCAGTAACACTTCATTAATGTAATGTGTCCACTCGGACACCAGGTGCCCTACACCCCATACCTGCACCATTTACATTTCTGTGTGTGCCCTGGGTCCTATACGGACAGGCCAGACAGAGCTGAATCTGATGTATATTTGTCTAATGTGCAAGAATTCAGACAAATCCAATATGTGGTATCAAATAACATAGGTGAGTAGCACAGGTGTATTTGTATAGTAGGGCACAGCGGAATAAAATCTACATTGTATTATAAAACTGCTATATAATAGCACAGTGATATAATAGAGACTATATGTATAATAGGCTGTAGCTGTATATTACAGTACAGTGATATAATAGAGACTGTATGTGTAATAGGGGGCAGATGCATACCTCCCAACTTTTGAAGAACTGAAAGAGGGACAAAATGTGTGGCAAATTTAGCCCCGCCCACTTTTGTATTGACTCCGCCCACTCGTTAATTTTTCATGTGCCCGCACACAGTATAATCCTCCTACAGTCACCCGTAAATTATATGTCCCCCCTCTATCTCTCCCCCAGTTTCATATACACCCTTCATCTGCCCCCAGTTTCATGTCCCCACATCTCTGCCCCCAGATTCATGTCCCTCCATCTCTGCCCCCAGATTCATGTCCTCTCCATCTCTGCCCCCAGATTCATGTCCCCACATCTCTGCCCCCAGTGTCATGCCGTCCTCTTCATCTCTGCCCCCAGATTCATGTCCACTCCATCTCTGCCCCCAGATTCATGTCCCTCCATCTCTGCCCCTAGATTCATGTCCCCACATCTCTGCCCCCAGTTTCATGTCCACTCCATCTCTGCCCCCAGATTCATGTCCCTCCATCTCTGCCCCTAGATTCATGTCCCCACATCTCTGCCCCCAGTTTCATGTCCACTCCATCTCTGCCCCCAGATTCATGTCCCTCCATCTCTGCCCATAGATTCATGTCCCCACATCTCTGCCCCCAGTTTCATGTCCACTCCATCTCTGCCCCCAGATTCATGTCCCTCCATCTCTGCCCCCAGATTCATGTCCCTCCATCTCTGCCCCTAGATTCATGTCCCCACATCTCTGCCCCCAGATTCATGTCCCTCCATCTCTGCCCCCAGATTCATGTCCTCTTCATCTCTGCCCCCAGTTTCATGTCCCCACATCTCTGCCCCCAGATTCATGTCCCTCCATCTCTGCCCCCAGATTCATGTCGCTCCATCTCTGCCCCCAGATTCATGTCCTCTTCATCTCTGCCCCCAGTTTCATGTCCCCACATCTCTGCCCCCAGATTCATGTCCCCACATCTCTGCCCCCAGTGTCATGCCGTCCTCTCCTTCATCTGCCCCCAGATTCACGTTCCACCTCCACATTAAACTTACCTTCTCCTCCGCTCCCTCGCCGCTCTCTGCCCGCCTCTCTCGCTGACACATGCGGCTGAAGGAAGGAGCTGACACAGGTCAGCTCCTCACTTCCCCGCTGCCCGCCTCTCTCCCTGACACATATGCGGCTGAAGCTGCTCGCGTGCTCGCTTCGCCGCTGCGTCTCTCTCTCTGACACATGCGGCTGAAGCGAGGAGCTGACCTGTGTCAGCTCCTCGCTTCGCCGCTGCCGCCGGCTCCTGTCTTGTACATCGCGTCTACAAGCCAGGAGCCGGCAGCAGCGGCGAAGCGAGGAGCTGACACAGGTCAGCTCCTCGCTTCAGCCGCATGTGTCAGCGAGAGAGAGATGCAGCGGCGAAGCGAACAGGCGAGCAGCTTCAGTCGCATATGTGTCAGGGAGAGAGGCGGGCAGCGGGGAAGTGAGGAGCTGACCTGTGTCAGCTCCTTCCTTCAGCCGCATGTGTCAGCGAGAGAGGCGGGCAGAGAGCGGCGAGGGAGCGGAGGAGAAGGTAAGTTTAATGTGGAGGTGGAACGTGAATCTGGGGGCAGATGAAGGAGAGGACGGCATGACACTGGGGGCAGAGATGTGGGGACATGAATCTGGGGGCAGAGATGTGGGGACATGAAACTGGGGGCAGAGATGAAGAGGACATGAATCTGGGGGCAGAGATGGAGGGACATGAATCTGGGGGCAGAGATGGAGGGACATGAATCTGGGGGCAGAGATGTGGGGACATGAAACTGGGGGCAGAGATGAAGAGGACATAAATCTGGGGGCAGAGATGGAGGGACATGAATCTGGGGGCAGAGATGTGGGAACATGAATCTAGGGGCATTCTGTCATTGTCTGTATTCTGTCATTGTCTGTAGGTTCTGTCATTGTCTGTAGTTTAAAGGATGTAATTTTATATAGCTTTTAGCTGTATATAAGGTATAGTCCTAAATAAGATAGGATGTAGCTGTATATAATTTATAGCTGTGTATAGGGTGTGGCTGTACATACATTGTAGCTGCATACATAGTATAGCTGTATACAGAGTGTGGCTGTATGTAGAGTATAGCTATATATGTTTACAGCTAAATATAATATGTAGTTGTATGTAGGGTGTGGCTGTATCTAAGTACAGTTGGATATAAAGTATAGTTGTATATAGGGTGTGGTTTATATAATGTATAGCTGTGTATAGGGTGTAGCTGTTTGTGTTTGTGGAAACGCAGCTATTTTTTGTTTGTTTGTTTTTAAGATAAAGCCAAGAAAAGCTACTAAAGGAAAGTGAAATATACAAGATGTTATTATACCGCTCTTATACCTCTCTTATACATCTTATACTTCTCCCTTCTGCTCAGTCCACTCCTGGCTTTGGTCAAAAAACCACAACAAAATCTGCAACAAAAAAAGCTGAGTTTCCACAGCGTGGCGCCTCAACCTAAAACTATACCTGTATATAAATTATAGCTGTATATAAGGTGTGGCTGTATGTGAGGCATAGCGGTATATGTGTACAGTTTGATATAAAGCATAACTGAATATAGGGTGTAGCTGTATGTTAGTACATCTAAATATAAAGTATAGCTGTATAAAGGGTGTGCCTGTATATACTGTGTAATTGTATATAGGTTGTGGCTGTATGTAGGGTGTAACTGTATATGAGCACAGATAGATATAAAGTATAGTTGTATATAAGGTGTAGCTGTATATAATTTATTGCTTTATATACGGTGTGGCTGTATATAATGTATAGCCATATATAGGATGTGGTTGCATGTAGGGTGTAGCAGTATATGAGTACAGCTGCCTATATAATATAGTTGTATATAGGTGTTGGCTGCATATAAGTATAGTGGGCTAAAACGTATAGGCGTATATAGGGTGTGTGTGTCTGTATATGATGTATAGCTGTATAAAGAATGTGGCTGTATATAATGTATAGCTGTATATAGGATGTGGTTGTATATAATGTATAGCTGTATCTAGAATGTGGCTGTTTATAATGTATAGCTGTATATAGGGTGTGTCTGTATATAATGTGTGGCCGTATATAGGGTGTGTCTGTATATGATGTATAGCTGTATATAGAATGTGGCTGTATATAATGTATAGGTGTATATAGGGTGTGTCTGTATATAATGCGTGGCCGTATATAGGGTGTGGCTATATATAATGTATAGCTGTATATAGGGTGTGTCTGTATATAATGTATAGCTGTATATAGGGTGTGTCTGTATATAATGTATAGCTGTATATAGGGTGTGTCTGTATATAATGTATAGCTGTATATAGGGTGTGTCTGTATATAATGTATAGCTGTATCTAGAATGTGGCTGTTTATAATGTATAGCTGTATATAGTGTCTGTATATAATGTATAGCTGTATATAAGGTGCGTCTGTATATAATGTATAGCAGTATATAGAGTGTGTCTGTATATAATGTATAGCTATATATAGAGTGTGGTTGTATATAGGGTGTAGTGTAGGTTGTACCTCCGTGTCATCTATGAATATCCTGTGCTATGACACATATTTCCGTTGTTCCCCACATCCCGTCCCGTCTTGCCCTCCAGGTTTGTCCTTGTCCTCACACAACGTCTTAGAAGAATCCTCTCAGTTAGGCTTTGCTTTCCTGCTGACACTAACTACAATCTATGGATGCCATTACACAGCTGGCCGTGACTCAAGCCTGCTCTGGTGACAGCTTGTCTCAACGTTCGCTCCGCTCTGACACCAAAACTCCCATCATCTCCCCAATGGAAATCTTATCTGTAACAGGAAGATCTGACAACAAATCTCCTTCCGACTTCACTAAACAGACACTCAGCTTTCTATAAATCCAACCTATTATATCTTATTATACGCCCCCCTACTGGTGGGTGGCTGACTCACAAGGGTCTGGTGACTGGTGATATTAAAGGTGTTGTCCCATCACAAGGATCCTATCTATACTGCTAGTTTATGTGGATTTAAGACTTTTTCTAAATACATTGCTTTATCAAAACTGCTTTGTTTGGCCGCTATCTTAATTTATTCACTTCATTGTTGACACCGCGTTTCTATGGCCACTGGACTTATTTGCTCATTTCCCAAGTGACATAGCTGCCTGCTCTCAGGGGGGGAGGGAGGGGCTGACAAGCAACGGAGCTTCTCAGATAGGGGAGGGGGAGGTGAGTGCTTCGGCATTACTGTGTTGTCTATCTTCAGCTTTTCCACTTATCAGCCGGTTTAATTGAATTTGGCTGATAAGGGCTGAGATAAGGAGTCCGTTACCTCTGTATGTAATGCAAGCTGACTCAAATCCAGCTCTGCTACATCAGTTTCCACATCAGCTTTACACTGTGGTAATGCATTTACCATCAATCCCTCATTGCTGACTGCAAACATAGCAGATAGCAGAGCAAGAGAAACCCCGCCCACCAATGTGCCGAGAAATCCAGGAAGTGAAGAGAGCACAGAAGAACAAGAGTTATGGGAATACCCCTTTAATAGTTTTCTACTCAAGGCTCCAACTTATTGGTAAGACGCCCAATGGCTGGTTTAGGCCGTTTTATTATTATTAGGGTTATCTCCTTTTTCTTGGGCCGATCGGAGGAATTTCTAATGATCCATCTATACAAAATGTGAGAACCTCCTCGTATAATTTCATCATGGTCATTGTTCACACAACGCATCACTAGTAAGGTAATGTGTGAACAGACACCAGTGGTAAGTGATTGTCACCAAAGTCCAATCGGGTTATCTTGTGCTTGGGCCCATAGAATCAGGGGCCCATTATTGCACTTGACCCTGTGCTTGGCTGGTCCATTACACTGGCCCTGGAATCTTTCTTTGAAGGGGTTGTCCAGGAGCAGGAAATGGTGCAAAATAAAAAAAATAAAAAAATAAGCGCCCACTGCTCCGCCACAACATTCACATGGCTGCTTCAGCCAAACACCGGCCCTCACATGACAGGTGAGGCCAGTGATTGGCTAAGACACTCACGTGATTGATGTGTGTGTGTGACGACCAGCGGGGAAACCTATGGGGGATTGACAGGTGAATGAAGTGTGTGATGTCATCACTGCATGACTGGCGGGGAAACCTATGGGGGACTGACAGGTGAATGATGTATGTGATGTCATCACTGCACGACCGGCAGGGAAATCTATGTGGGACTGACAGGTGAATGAAATGTGTGATGTCATCACTGCATGACCGGCAGGGAAACCTATGGGGGACTGATAGGTGAATGAAGTATGTGATGTCATCACTGCATGACCGGCAGGGAAACCTATGGGGGACTGAAAGGTGAATGAAGTGTGTGATGTCATCACTGCATGACCGGCGGGGAAACCTATGGGGGACTGACAGGTGAATGATGTATGTGATGTCATCACTGCATGACCGGCAGGGAAATCTATGTGGGACTGACAGGTGAATGATGTATGTGATGTCATCACTGCATGACCGGCAGGGAAACCTATGGGGGACTGACAGGTGAATGAAGTGTGTGATGTCATCACTGCATGACCGGCAGGGGAAGCCTGTGGGGGATTAACAGGTGAATGAAGTGTATGATGTCATCATTGCACGACCGGTGGGGAAACCTATGGGGGACAGACAGGTGAGTAAATATTTTTTTCTTAGTACCGTTGTTTCCTGCACGGAAAATTTCTCAAAATCCCAGACAACCCCTTAACCAATAAGACAAACCTTTCTAAACTAGAATAGCTAACTATAGACATAATGTCGGATTGGAATATCGTAAGTAACAAATGATACCGATGACATTCTAATGTCCCGCGGCCGGAACGACCAATCATGACACCACTGAAACTGTCCGCTTTGGCTGTTTCTGTCTCAAATCTAAGGCCATTGTTCCTTGCTATGGGCAAATCACTGATTTCTCCGTAAAATAAAGAAAACCAAACTTTTTAAGATTTCAGAATCTTTGAATACTTGAATCTTGGAATATTAAAAACACTGAAGAAACTCATTTAGTAGGAAACACCTGTCTGAAGGAGGGTTTTAAGATATCTTATATATAGATAGCTTGGCGCAAATATGAGACCCAATGTGGTCCCCAAATATCTGCAGTGTAAGGAACAGACATCCCATAGAGGACACTTTAATCACCACCAATGTTTTACATAAGAGTTCCCAATTGTAATGTAGGGAATACCTTCCAGCAATGTTAGGTGTCTACCTAACAAGAGGCACCCCCGCCGCTTGGTTACACCGTTTGTGTACATGCTCCTATGGAGATCTGCAGGTGTCACTCACTATACAGTACAACAATGGGGAATTATACTCCTACGGCCCCAGGCAATGGCCTCCAGCTCCACTGCTATATTTTTGAGATAACAATTTTTTTTTAAGGTTAAATTAGGATTTATGGAATCTGGGAAGCAGAAGGACAGATGTTGTCTTCTTGCCAGAAGGTCCCTATAATTGATGCTGCAATTGGCATTGTCAGCCATTTGAGGCTGGGCAGATGGTTTCAGAAACTGGGCAGAAGATGGACAGAGGTTGAGTATAGGCTGGGCCAAGGTTGGGTATAATCTGGGCAGAAGTTGGGTATAGCCTGGGCAGATGATGGGCACATGCTGGACAAAGGCCGAGCAGAACATGGGCAGAGGTTGAAACAGAAACTGGGCATAGGCTTGGCAGAGGGTGGACAGTGGCTGGGCAGAAAATGGGCAGAGGCCAGACAAAGGCTGGGCAGAGGTTAGATAGAGACAGAACAGAGGTTAGATAGAGGCTCAGCAATGGCCGAACTGAAGATGGACAGAAACTGATCAAAGGATGGGCAGAGGCTGGACAGAAACTGGGCAGAGGATGGACTAGATAGAGACTAGGCAGAGGGTGGACAGAGGCTGGGAAAAGGTTTGGTAGAGGCTGGGTGGAGACCGGGCAGAGGCTGGGCAGCGGTTGGTCAGAAGATGGGCAAAGGGTGGGCAGAGTACGTACAGAGGTTGGCCAGAAAATGGTCAGAGGATGGGCAAAGGCTGGTCAGAGGATGGATAGAGGATTAGCAGAGGCCGGGCAGACTGCAGTCATATCACCGAGCAGGACCTTTATCATCCCCAGTCATTTTCCTCCACAAGAAAATCCCTTCTCAGATACATGTAAGAGCTTTTATAAGGGACATTGTATGTAGTGGCCCTTTAAGACAACACCTAATAACATGGACGTAAATCAGACTAAGCCGTGTTCTCATCATATTCTGTCTTGACTATACAGATCATTTTCCAGGGCATTCAAGTCCATTCTATAACACAGTCATTTTTACTATTAACCTCTAGTACGAACTTAAAATTTTTATCAGGACCACAAACTCAATTCCAAACTCATATCCCTAAAAAAGCTCTGAAGACGACCTGATGTGAGACCTTGTGTAATGTACGGGATGCTGATAGGAAGAACTACTCTATAATTAATGGCCATTTCTAAGGAAGTGACCAATTCTGATGAGTCAGGTGAATCCGGTAATGTAGACGACTGCAGCGAAAGGGGGGCAAAAAAAAAATAAAAAATGGAGATTGTACGAGGCAGGACGGGATCTTCTTGTAAGGACATAGCAAGCAAATGATCTTCATGTTAGATCTGATAAATGAGTAGGATAATGAGCAGATCTCGCATGGCCGCACATCCATATCATTCTGCTCTTTGATGTCTCCAAACAAAGGGGCCCTGTGGGAGACGATCCAGCACCAGGCCCGCCCGCCCGGGACACGGAGGATGTGTGACATGATAATAACTTCGCCTCCTTGTATCCTATGGGAAACAATCCCAAGGCCAAGGCGCCGATCAGACCCTGCGTAAGCCCCTCCAGCCTCACACACCTTCATTGTCACATACAAAGCCATTTCTACGCCAAGATTTAGGATCTCATTGAAGACGATAAGATCCATTTCAGACTCCATGGCATCTGCCCGTCAACGTCAAAAGCAAATTCCGCCGGGCAATGACTAGGTGGTGATCCGGTGTCCATAAAAATGCAGATGGACACCAGCACGGTACATTTTGGGAAATGCGCAAAAGAAATCAATGGTGTCACATTAGTTACAATATGCAGCATAGCCTCGGCTTAGGAAACCAACTAGTGCCATCTAATGGTACAAAGTCATGATGACACTCTCAGCATTAGCAGGCTTTGGTGCTGGTCTGCATCCTGATGTGGTGCCACCTCTATGGGGCTCTGTCACATCCAGGCAAAAAAATCTGTAGATATAAAAAGTCCAAATACGTCAAAGGATCAGGAAACCGGCGATGTGCCAATGGCCCCTGGCAAGTACAAATTAACCCTTTTCCTACCCCAGTCCTGCCCTAGGCGATAAATATCCTATTATATTTGTTCTTCTCACGTCCTTCTTCTTATGTCAAAGTCTAAACCACTAATGGACAAATTAAGGCCCCAATTCAGAAGATTCAGACTTGCGCAAATGGTGTGGAAAAAATGTTCCCATCACGTGAAAAAAATGTTCCCAAGTTAGTCCCACAACAAAATCCTAAAAAAACATCCTAATGTCCCATTCGACTCCCCATAGTGCCCCAATAATGGGAAGCTCCAGTGATGTCTGAGTCATGTAAGGAGGAGACCCTACCATAACGCCCGCTGTCATCTCTGCATTGTGTCTACACCAATGTCCCGGGGTGTCAAAAATGCTACCCTGCTGTTTGCGCAGAACCAAAATGACCTCCATCCGAGACACCGTATGCAAAACTTCCTGACAAGGCTCACATAATAGGAGGATAAGATTTTTTCTTTTGCCCCCGATGACACCCATTCTGCATCATTTATTTAGCAGGTGTCTTCACCGCCGCCTCAGGACCACCACAGGCCACTAAATCAAGGTGGCACCAAATGCAGCAGAACCAGCACAAAGCATCACAAGTGCCCCCTGTACAATGGAGCAAAAACTGCCCCATCCCAGCTCATGCACTGCGCCCAATGCAGAGGCTGCTGCAAACATTACTAATACATCACAGAAAGCTGCAGCCTTACCTGATGTGGGAGAAACTCTGCAAATCATATCAGAAGAGGGTCCTGCACCAGCTAAAATTCAGGATGGAGCGCTGCTCCAGATCAAGAGGCTGAAATCCCCAGCCACAAAAGCTGACCAAGCATTCACCCTTAATCCATTATGAGTGAAAAGACGCTGAGGCTCCTTCACAACCCTCTTCTTTTCTGCCTCTGCTTCCTGCTCTGAGCATCACTCTACAGTGGCTAATATATACCAAGAAAAGGCTTACAGAAGCATACAGGGCTGCAAAGGAACTCTGGACACCAGCGCCACCTGCCGCACCCGGCTCTAACTGCAGCCTGCAGCTAACACATCTCCAATAGCCTGCAAAGGCTTTGCCGCATGACTGACAACACACAGGGATGCATATTTTATCACAAGGGTAGTGGGGAACACACAGAAAGGCACAGGCATGAGATAAGGGAACATTCCTGAGAGATGAAGCCTGGAGGATCTCCTGAGGATGATATATGAGAGATAGCTGGATGGATATAGTGCTGACACCAACCTGTATACCAGGAACTAGGCTATATACTAGGTACATCATAGCTAGCTGGATGTACTGTATACAGTGCTTAGTACAGGGGAGGATATAGAATGGTCACTGACACCAACCTGTATACCAGGCACTAGGCTATATACTAGGTATATCATAGATAGCTGGATGTATATAGTGCTTAGTACTGGGGTAGATATAGACTGGTCACTGACACCAACCTGTATACCAGGCACTAGGTTATATACTAGCTATATCATAGCTGGATGTATATAGTGCTTAGCACTGGGGAAGATATAGACTGGTCACTGACACCAACCTGTATACCAGGCACTAGGCTATATACTAAGTAATCATAGATAGCTGGATGTATATAGTGCTTAATACAGGGGAGGATATACACTCACCGGCCACTTTATTAGGTACACCTGTCCAACTGCTCGTTAACACTTAATTTCTAATCAGCCAATCACATGGCGGCAACTCAGTGCATTTAGGCATGTAGACATGGTCAAGACAATCTCCTGCAGTTCAAACCGAGCATCAGTATGGGGAAGAAAGGTGATTTGAGTGCCTTTGAACGTGGCATGGTTGTTGGTGCCAGAAGGGCTGGTCTGAGTATTTCAGAAACTGCTGATCTACTGGGATTTTCACGCACAACCATCTCTAGGGTTTACAGAGAATGGTCCGAAAAAGAAAAAACATCCAGTGAGCGGCAGTTCTGTGGGCGGAAATGCGTTGTTGATGCCAGAGGTCAGAGGAGAATGTCCAGACTGGTTCGAGCTGATAGAAAGGCAACAGTGACTCAAATAGCCACCCGTTACAACCAAGGTAGCCAGAAGAGCATCTCTGAACGCCGCACAGTACGTCGAACTTTGAGGCAGATGGGCTACAGCAGCAGAAGACCACACCGGGTGCCACTCCTTTCAGCTAAGAACAGGAAACTGAGGCTACAATTTGCACAAGCTCATCGAAATTGGACAATTGAAGATTGGAAAAACGTTGCCTGGTCTGATGAGTCTCGATTTCTGCTGCGACATTCGGATGGTAGGGTCAGAATTTGGCGTCAACAACATGAAAGCATGGATCCATCCTGCCTTGTATCAACGGTTCAGGCTGGTGGTGGTGGTGTCATGGTGTGGGGAATATTTTCTTGGCACTCTTTGGGCCCCTTGGTACCAATTGAGCATCGTTGCAACGCCAAAGCCTACCTGAGTATTGTTGCTGACCATGTCCATCCCTTTATGACCACAATGTACCCAACATCTGATGGCTACTTTCAGCAGGATAATGCAATGCCATGTCATAAAGCTGGAATCATCTCAGACTGGTTTCTTGAACATGACAATGAGTTCACTGTACTCCAATGGCCTCCACAGTCACCAGATCTCAATCCAATAGAGCATCTTTGGGATGTGGTGGAACGGGAGATTCGCATCATGGATGTGCAGCCGACAAATCTGCGGCAACTGTGTGATGCCATCATGTCAATATGAACCAAAATCTCTGAGGAATGCTTCCAGCACCTTGTTGTATCTATGCCACGAAGAATTGAGGCAGTTCTGAAGGCAAAAGGGGGTCCAACCCGTTACTAGCATGGTGTACCTAATAAAGTGGCCGGTGAGTGTAGATTGGTCACTGACACAACCTGTATACCATGCACAAGCTTATATACTAGCTATATAATAGCTGGATGTATATAGTGCTTAGCACTGGGGAGTATATAGACTGGTCACTGACACCAACCTGTTTACCATGCACAAGCTTATATACACATACATCATAGATAGCAGGGTGTACAGTATATAGTCCTTAGTACAGGTTAGGATATAGACTGGTCGCTCAGACCATCCTGTACATCAGAACTGAAGAGATAGGACAGAAGAACAGGAGGGACAAAACTCTGAGGTGACATGGTTGTTCTCAATAGTATCTACACTGTCTACCAATAAGTATTTGAGCAAACTTATTTACCCAAAATCGACAGTGACCTATGTGATTACGAAGTGAACGGTGATTGTGGGAATGTGCCCCGAGTCGGCAGACCCCGAAATTGGGAGATAGAGACCAACGAGTGCCGGCCAGAGAAACCGCACCCAACCGATGGCTCACATACACCAGGAGTGTCACCAGGCATCCGGGAGTATTGTGTCGCTCAATACCATCCGTAAGGAAGCATCTGCTGGGGACACCAACTATTGGATAGGAAGAAATGATGTGTTTCTATTCTACCACAGGGGTCCACATACTTATTGGTAGACAGTGTATATGATAAATGCCATAAACCTTAGAATTCAGCAGCCAGAACTGAGGTTTTCTGTTCATCTCATCAAAAAAAAAAAAAGAAAAGTTTTCTGTACCCACAAAATACAAGGGCTTGTAAATCTGCAGTGAAATAAAATGTAAAAAGTTCTGAAATCCGGAATGTAGAAAGGAATAAAATGTTACCATTATATGGCTACAATGTGTTAGATTGCTAAATGGTTAAAATGCACATAATTTTTGGAGGTGGATTTTTACATCTATGTCGCGTCTCAGAAATTTTGTAGAGGATTTCAGAATTTGCTTGAGAATCACCGAATAATCTACATCAGAAAACATTTACTGTGTCTGAACTTACTCTTAAGCCTTAATCACATGTCTGTGGATGTGGAGGTGCGAATGAGACCTCAGGTGAACCAAGTGTAGAAGCTTATGCTCCTAGGAGTGGGCGTTCGATGATCCATTCCGTTCCAATGAGCATACAGTAGGTCCAGTGGTGTAGCTAGGATTGGCGGGGCCCTGTGGCGAACTTTTGACATGCCCCCCACACTCTTGACCAACACCAAAGACCTCGATCGACCGACCCCCCCTGCCACATTCCTGCATGCTCTATTATGCCCTATAGTGACCCCTGCACAGAGTATTATGCCCCATAGTGGCCCTAGTACACAGTATTATGCCCCATAGTGGCCCTAGTACACAGTATTATGCCCCATAGTGGCTCCTGCACACAGTATTATTCCCAATAGTGGCCCCAGTACACAGTATTATGCCCCATAGTGGCCCCAGTACACAGTATTGTGGCCCCTGCACACAGTATTATGTCCCCATAGTGGCTCCTGCACACAGTATTATGCCCCATAGTGGCCCCAGTACACAGTATTATGTACCCATAGTGGCTCCTGCACACAGTATTATTCCCAATAGTGGCCCCAGTACACAATATTATGCCCCATAGTGGCCCCAGTACACAGTATTATGTCCCAATAGTGGCCCCAGTACACAGTATTATGTCCCCATAGTGGCTCCTGCACAGACCCCAGATTATAATAATTGGAGACCGAGGGGGGATACAAACAATAAAAACACTGTCACTTACCTATCCCCAGTTCCACTGCAGTCCTTGGTGTTGTCGGTCATCTTTAACCACTTCCGGACTGCCCATAGACTATAAACGTCCGGGAACTGGTTCCCTAGTTCTGACAGGACGTACCGGTACGTCCAATCAGAACACAGCAGCTGCACGGAGATCGTGCAGCTGCTGAAGCTGGGAGCCGGCTGTAACTTCAGCCGGAGCTCCCAGAGAGATGGCAGGGAAGGTTTATTCCCTTCCCTGCCTTCTCGATCGCTGTGTATACAGCACTCAATAAGCGCTGTATACACGGCTATGGGCGCCGCCAGGATGCAGGCGCCCTCTGACCCGGCGGTCATGTGATCTGCCGGGCTCAGTGTCTTACAAGAGCTGCTGGATCCTACAGGTCCCAGATCAGCTCTGTAAGTGTAAAAAACAGTGTGCAGGAGGCTGGATTCCTCCTGCATCTGGGTTAAATGTACCAGCCTCAGTTATGGGAGCAATCAGCCTCTGTAACAAAAAAAGTGATCAGATGTCCCCAAAGCTCTCTTATGACCTTATGGGGACACCATCTGAAAAAATAAATAAAAATAAAATATAATAAAAAAGTTTTTAAAAAAAGAAAAGAAAATAATAATAATAATAATAATAATAATAAAAAAATGCTAATAAAACGCCGTTATGTAAGGTTATAGCCCCACCCTCGACAACACCATACAAAATAAAAATTACCGTAATGGAGAGGAAAAACTATATTATAAAGTTTTTCAGTAGTACTTTGTGTTATTAAATAAAAAAAAATAATAAAGTGAAAACCAGACACAATTTCCCTCCTATTATGTTTATATTTTCCCGGATATAAAAAAATTGAACACATTCGAAAATAAAAACAACATAAAAATAAAGCCCTATGTGTCCCCGAAAAAAGACGCAAAAATTAGTTGACTAAGACATACGGGAAAAATGTTACAGCCCTCAAAACCGCACATACAAAAACCCCGAAAATGTGTCTGGTCCTGGACCACAAATGATGACGTATAGACGTCACATGACCCAGGACAAAGGTCCCGGTCAAGTGACGTCAGAGACGTCACACAACTGGGGCCGATGCCTGTATGGAGCGTGAAAAGGTAAGTAACACTGTTTTTCATGTTCCCTTACCTCTCCCGGGCCTCCAATCATTATACTCGGGGGTCTGAAAAGACTGCTGCCATGAAGAAGGGGCTTCGGCCCTGAAACACGTAGGCATCCAGCTACCAGTCATGTTTTGTGTCACTTGTCATTACATGTCGTAAGTGCGTCTTTCTATTACTTTTTTGGTTCTTGTGTGTTTTTGTATTTTTTTGTATATTTTTCCATTAAAAGTTATGTTTTATTAAATTATTACATTTTTCGAGTGCTGAAATCATTTTTTCTTTTGCAATATATATTTGCTCAAATACCAACTACTTAGTTCAGTGTTTTCCATATGTGGATATTTATCTTATGTGGGAATATATACACTCTCGATTGACTCTACCATATTTCTTGTATTTCACTTACTATATATGCCAGTCCATCAATTGTTATTTATTTTACACTTACCCATTTATACTATCTTTGACTCGCTGGAATCTAGTCCCTCTTGTCTGATGGTATTTACCCTTCATGTTTTGTTTAGTGTAACTTCTTGTATGTATTAATAAAGTTTTGTATTTTTATTATTTTTTCGTCTTTATTTGAATACTCAATCCACAATTTTTTTGGTTTTTGGTTGATTCTGTTAGTGGATCTAGGTTTACACTACTATTTGATTTCTACAGAGGGAAAATAATATTTAGTATAAGATGCTTTTTATTCCCTGGATGCCATGTTTGTTGTGTGTCTATAAAATGGACAGGTATAGGACCTTCCTGAGTTTTGCCTTGGCTCAGGGCCCTATAAATGGACCCCTGATAATGCACAAGTGTGTGTTTGGGGCCATAGGAAATAATAGGCCATTGCACTAACCATGAAACTTCTGGCTACTACACTCATGTGCATGGAGTCTTATTGATATGCAAAATTGCACGTATTTTATTTTATTGCACATATTTATATTTTCTCAATGGGAACACAAAAAAAGTCAGAGTCAAAGAATCAGCACCAGATTCATCATTTGATGGGTGCCAGAGACGTCCAACCAAGCCCATTGACTATAACTATGATGTGCATCATTGTGCTGACCTGGTACTATAATATGTCACTGTTTGTCCTAATCCAGACACTGTTGTGAATCTAGATCAGATCAATAGTACAAATTATCCAATGGATGATCGACGAGCTACAATCTGTTGTCTCTCCAATGACGATGGGGCAAGTCTGACCACTACATAATACTATGGGTCTTAGTGCTACACAGATATGAAGGCATTGTAGTCAGCACAGGAGTATGCGTACAGAGACGTAGTAGTGGCATTGATTGCCTATGGATATTTTCCATCATTACTCTTTCCAGTAATCCATCCTCCAGCTCGTACATAGTGTGATAGAATTACCCCGGCTCATCATGAGTGCTGGGCAATGGGAAGGAGCAGAGGAGGAACAACCCTGACCTAAACAGGGGTTACTGGGGCAGACATACAATCCTTTTGGAGCATTCATACTATCCACATTGATCTTGTGGCTATTGACAATAAGACACGTGTTCATTGTCTGAACATTTCTTTACATTATGTATAGAAGTGTCCACCATCTATTTAGCTCGAGTTCTGTTAAGGACTGAAGATTCTCATGAAACCAATTCAGTACAATATCAGGACATGCAAGAAATGTTTACAGGCTGCAATTCACTAAACAAACAATAATAACCAATGCGTAATGTCCTTATTGTGGTCGGGTTATCTTCACATACATGTAGTGTCCTCCTGCTAACCAGCCATGATGTCCTTATTGTAATCAGGTTATCTTCTCATACATGTAGTGTCCTCTCCTGATAACCAGCCATGATGTCCTTATTGTGGTCGGGTTATCTTCTCATACATGTAGTGTCCTCCTTCTAAATCAGCAACGTTGTCCTTATTGTGATCGAGTTATCTTCTCATACATGTAGTGTCCTCCTGATAACCAGCCATGATGTTCTTATTGTGGTCAGGTTATCTTCTCATACATGTAGTGTCCCCTCCTGATAACCAGCCATGATGTCCTTATTGTGGTCGGGTTATCTTCTCATACATGTAGTGTCCTCCTTATAAATCAGCAACGTTGTCCTTATTGTGATCGAGTTATCTTCTCATACATGTAGTGTCCTCCTGATAACCAGCCATGATGTCCTTATTGTGGTCGGGCTCGCTTCTCATACATGTGGTGCCCTTCTGATAACCAGCCATGATGTCCTTATTGTGGTCGGGTTATCTTGTCATACATGTAGTGTCCTCTCCTGATACCCAGCCATGATGTCCTTATTGTGGTCAGGTTATCTTCTCATACATGTAGTGTCCCTCGTGATAACCAGCCATGATGTCCTTATTGTGGTCAGGTTATCTTCTCATACATGTAGTGTCCTCCTGATAACCAGCCATGATGTCCTTATTGTGGTCAGGCTCTCTTCTTATACAAGTAGTGTCCTCCTGATAACCAGCCATGAGGTCCTTATAGTGGTCAGGTTATCTTCTCATACATGTAGTGTCCTCCTGATAACCAGCCATGATGTCCTTATAGTGGTCAGGTTATCTTCTCATACATATAGTGTCCTCCTGATAACCAGCCATGATGTTCTTATTGTGGAAGGGTTATCTTCTCATACATGTAGTGTCCCTCGTGATAACCAGCCATGATGTCCTTTTTGTGGTCGGGTTATCTTCTCATACATGTAGTGTCCTCCTGATAACCAGCCATGATGTCCTTATTGTGGAAGGGTTATCTTCTCATACATGTAGTGTCCCTCGTGATAACCAGCCATGATGTTCTTATTGTGGAAGGGTTATCTTCTCATACATGTAGTGTCCCTCGTGATAACCAGCCATGATGTCCGTATTGTGGTCGGGTTATCTTCTCATACATGTAGTGTCCCTCGTGATAACCAGCCATGATGTCCTTATTGTGGAAGGGTTATCTTCTCATACATGTAGTGTCCCTCGTGATAACCAGCCATGATGTCCGTATTGTGGTCAGGTTATCTTCTCATACATGTAGTGTCCCCTCGTGATAACCAGCCATGATGTCCTTATTGTGGTCGGGTTATCTTCTCAAATATGTAGTGTCCTCCTGATAACAAGCCATGATGTCCTTATTGTGGTCGGGCTCTCTTCTTATACATGTAGTGTCCTCCTGATAACCAGCCATGATGTCCTTATTGTGGTCGGGTTATGTCCTTTTTGAGGTTAGTTCTCATACATGCAGTATTGCTCCTGACAACCAGTCCACAAAAAGGACATCATGGCTAGGTTTCTAACAAGTCCCAGACCATAAGAAGCTCCTGCGTTCATGGTCGTGCCCACTGATAACCGATCAAGAGAACAGACTGACCATTAAGATAGTTAGAGAAAATCTATAAAACTCTGTGAAATGTTTCATTTTTTATATTTGCAAAAATGTTTATCTATTAATTTGTAACATCTCTGTGCCTGTTCGGGTCCCTGCACCGCCCTCTGCTCGCATTCTGCGGCGCAGGAGGCGGGTGCAGTTTGGTTCTTGGCTTAAAGTTTTTGGTCGCACTGTGTGAACACGGCTCTAGTTCTGTGATTGTATTTGCACCACACCCGTCTTCTGCCCTTGTTGCCTCTGTCCATTAAGTGGTTAATTTTGTCTTGCCTGTGATTGACAGCCTGCCTTCCTGTCAACTCCAAGGGTGGGTTCTTCTTCCCCTATTTTATCTTGGCTCTCATTCACACCTATGCTTGCTATTGCCGTGTGCATACTTGCTCCTTACTGTAACTATTTTTACTTGCATTCTTATCCTTGACCTTTGGCCTTCATCACTGACTATTCTTTGTACTCCGATTTGGCACTGCATTGCTCGACTGTTACTGACCCTTGGCTAGCTGACCTCCCTTTGTTGTTGTCTGTCTTGTCTCCATTTTGTGTTTCACATATCCAGGAAGGGACTGTCTTTGTGGTTGCCGCCTATTACGTAGGATAGGGCCTTGCAATAGGAAGGGAAAGCAACAGGAACAAAAAGAGGGGAAGTATCTCAGTCTATGAATTGTATGGGGTCCTACAGTAGGATGGGCCACACTGCTTTCCTTTCCTGTGACGCTGTCATGGAGCCTGTCAGTGGCAGCCACTATGGGCGGGAGGTTTCTTTTGTACAAATGTATGTAGTTCACTACTATCCATGATTACTTACTACTACTGTAGCAAACTATCACTGTGTTTGTGACCCACATAACTTTGTCCTTATGGCAGATGTCTCCGGCAGAAAGGATCAGGCAATTAGATACCAACTAGTGATGGTGGATAAACAGAGGAGTCCGGAAGCAGCTTTCTGTCCCCCTGATAACACATGCATGCTTAGTTGAGCTGAGTGTGCATATGTAAGTATTGCGCAGATCTTGAAAACAATTGCTAGCTAGAATTAGGCATGCGTGGCTAGCATCCAGTGTGTATGGCTAGTATGAAGCATGGATGGCTAGCATTTAATCTGTATGGCAGGCATGAAGCATGGATGGCTAGCATTCAATGTGTATGGCTAGCATCCAGTGTGTATGCCTGGCATGAAGCATGGATGGCTAGCATCCAGTGTGTATGGCTAGCTTACAGTGTGTATGGCTAACAACCAGTGTATATGGTTATCATGAAGTTTGTATGGCTAGTATTCAGTGTGTATGGCTAGCATGAAGCGTATATATGGATAGCATTCATTGTGTATGGCTAGCATTCAGTGTGTATGGCAGGCATGAAGCATGGATGGCTAGCATTCAGTGTGTATGGCTAGCATCCAGTGTGTACGGCTAGAATGATGCAGGTTTGACTAGCATCCAGTGTGTATGGCTGGCATGATGTGGGTTTGGCTAGCTTCCAGTGTGTATGGCTAGCATGAAGCATGTATGGCTAGCATTCAGTGTGTACGGCTAGCATGATGTGGTTTTGGCTAGCATCCAGTGTGTATGGCCAGCTTGTCTCTCTAGTGGTGTCGACATACAAGCAGAACACTATTCGAGCTTCCTATACAGATTCTTGGGACACAATTCTTGTTGCTCGTAGTATTGGACAGAAAGTTTTACAATGACCTCCTGATACAGCCGGACGCCCCGGCTTCTTATTATCTACACAATGACAAGACTGAACTAAGCAGATTGTTTGCATTAAGGAGCGGACACCAAGGAATCCTCCTCGTGTTAGGCAGACGATCCATCTGATAAGTAATGTACCTACTTATGGCCCTCGGATCTCCCAGGTGATTGTGAGCACTCGCCTGACTAATGACGGATAATGCACACATTATCTGCACTTCTTAATCCTCCGCCATCTCAGGCCATGCTTTTTGCTCTCTTAATTTCCTCCTAAGTGTGTTGGTTCAACTTGGCCCCCATTCTTAAGGTCCATTCAACATATATCATCTCATCCGCTCTTCTTAAATGTGTAAATCCACTTTTTTACAATGTAATATTTCACAATGGCCGAATTATTATCATCATTAATAAAATCCTTCTCGTCGTATGTTTCCAGCCTAGATCTGGTTGATAAAACTAGGAAGGTCCAGGAGCCTTAGGGGCCCCATAGGGTGTCTCTTCCCAGTAGGAGAAGATCAATAGTATACACTCGAGGGGGTCAGTAGAATCCTACTTATGAAGTTGAATACATGAGATGGTGCAGATCTGAGTTGAAATCGAGACATACCTCCCACCAACCGGGACCGCGGGACAGGACACTGAAATCGTGAGTGTCCCGCGGAAATCGGGACGGTTGGGAGGTATGCAGGTAGGCGCAATAAAGGAGAGGTGGTTCTGAGCTCTGACACGGGCTGCCTCTGATTGGAGCTCTGAATCCCGCCCCCTGTCTGACACCGCCCATCTGATACTACAGAGTGTAAATAGCACATCAGGTATCAAAACTGACTGCACTCGTTGCTCAGGAATGGTGTAGGCTAGAGGGAAAATTCCAACTGTGCTGGAATCCGATGATAAGAACTAGAATTGGTGAAGATGGTGAAAGGTCCTTTTTATGTGCCACGGCAGCTCCAATATCTACATCACCGTTATAGAATACAAATTAAACTTCAATGTCCCCCTATTAGAAATAAAATAGCAAAAGAGCTGGGCATAAATATCATTGTGTATTGTAATGGCTGTAAAATCATGTATAATAAATGCATTGGTACTAGAAAACTGCGGCCAATATATCCTAGGTCCAATAATCCTCACTAAGGCAGTAATAACACGACGGTGCTCTGGTCACATATTGCACACTTACTCTACGTAGGAGTTCACATCAGATTTAGCGTCCTCCTGTAGAATTTCACATTGCCGCAGCTTTTCAAATGGAGATGGCAGCTCAATCCACAAGAAACAAGGAAGCTAAAAAAAAGTTCTGACTGCCGAAACGCTGTGAAATATATAAAATTGTTGCGGTCCTGAAGGCCAAAATGAATCCAGTCCTTAAGGAGTTAAGAGGAAAATCTGGGAGCGGACTATTATGACTGGGTACAAAGGACAATGATGCAGGTTTATATGTAGATATGATCAATGAGCCAAAGATAGCCGACCAATTCCTCCGGGAGATCAAGTGATCCTTTGTGCAAGGGAACCGGCGAGGATAGAATTACCTGAATGGCTGCCAGGAAGACATCGCTCATTTCACAGAAGGGAAATCTTAGAATATTCAGCTCAGGAGTGCAGTAATAGTAAGGAATCCTCAGGGGCAAAACGGCAAGTGGCCTACACATCATAAATCATAGTGAGCGGGTCACTGGTAGATCAGATATCTGGTAAGTGAATGGGTTAATGGGTACAGGGTGGCTCTAGCCCTGTCTGATGCCCCAATTACTGGTCCAAGACTCCAGAGCAAACCTCCAGAGTACACAGACCCTGAGAAAAATCAACTCTGATTTGTACCCAAAAATACAGACCCAGACCTCAAATTCCATAGAAACCACAGACCAATCTGCAGTGTATATACAGACCTCTAGATAAATACAGACCTCTGACCAGACCCCAGAATAGAACAGAATAACTAGATCCTTAAAGTAACTACAGACTCTAGAACCCATAAATCAAAAAGAAACTCCGACTAGACCCTCTTTACCTATACGGACCACAAACACACAGAACAGCCCACACACCATTCCTCTGTTGAAATTTGTAGATTCACTCACTGGCTTTAGAACCTGCACAGATATGGTCATGTGATCTTACCTATGTAGGTCCTTCTGCAGTAACCGCTCCTGTTCACCTTTGGTGCGATATCAAAATGTAGTTTCATTGAGGCTTTTACAGTAAAAAATGCGAGTTACACTAAATCCCTGTCGGCATCCCCATTCTTTGTTGCAAGGTGGTGCCCTAGGTTACACACCCTACACAACATCATACACAACATCTTACACACCACCTTACACGGCACATCTTACACATCATCATACACACTCTCTTACACAATATCTTACATGCCATATTACTCACTGTCTTACACTTACTAGTGCCTTGACTAGGGTACCAGAGAACCCATTTTTGCCCATATAGTAAGAAGATTAGCGCCTTGACTATGGTACAAGAGAACAATTTTTTGTCCACATAATAACATGACTAGTGCCTTGACTAGGCTACTAGAGAACAGTTTTTTTGTCCACATAACAAGATCACTAGCCTCTCTGCCCCAGGCTGCCACGGCGGTTGCACCCTTCCTTCCACAAATTTGCTAAATTGTGATCCTTGGTATTGGTTTTGTGGTCCACCAACCGTAGACCTAGAAGGAGAGCCACAAAAGCTGTAGATGGCGCTTAGTCTCCAGTCACAAATCAATGGCTTGTGCTATTAGAAATCTGCCTCAGGTACTGTCCCCAATGACATCCATTCCCAAGATGACACCCCTGGGTACAACTGTATGACCTCCTCTACTCCACAGCTTGTGTGAGAATAGCGTATTGTCCTTGTTATACAGGGCGCTGGCATATTGATCTATTGTTCTCCGGTATGATAATGGACATTACTCATAGTGGCAATTAAAAGGGCTCATGCAGCTCTACAGTAAAAACCAACCTTAAAAAGCAGCATGTGAACCAACCTCAAGCAACATTCCTGGTATAACAGGAGGATCAGATAGAAATGCACATGTAAATGTGTTTTACTTTATTAAGTTTTATTATTTTTTTAGGGTAATATGGGTTCAGAATTAGAATTGTCATTTTTCATTGCATTGTTTTCTTTATGGCTTGTGGCATGTGGCATACAGTAAATAATATGTTACATTTATTTTACCAAATTGTTATGAAGGGAGTGTATTTGTGTATCTATTATTACTGAATCGTATCCTATCCTATCCTACTAATCCTCCTACTAATACTAATATTACTAATATAATATTATATATGTGAACGTTTGGATGTTTGTTACTCAATCATGCAAAAATGGCTGAATGTATTTGGATGAAATTTGGAGCATAGATAGTTTGTAACCTGGATAAATACATAGGCTACTTTCTATCCCGGTAAATACATAGGCTACTTTCTATCCCGGTAAATGACATGGCTTCACAACTATATTAACATAAATTGATAACAGTTGTGAAGCCATGTCATTTACTGGGATAGAAAGTAGTAGCCTATGTATTTATCCAGGTTACAAACTATCTATGTTCCAAATTTCATCCAAATACATTCAGCTATTTTTGCATGATTGAGTAACAAACATCCAACGTTCACATTTATAATATTAGTAGGAAGGATAGGATAGGATTAGTAGGATAGGATAGGAAGGATACTATACCATCCTACTAATATTAAACTGCTCTTGTCAGCAGGACAATTGTTCAGCTAATTGCAGTTTGCTGATAAAGCCGGTTCTGTTATCTCTCTATGTAAACACACAGCTAACACGGAGTCCATTCTGTGCAAGCATCTGCATATTATCTGATCTGCATAAGTGTTTTGTGTCCTGTTCAGCCACAGGGAAGAGCAGGGGAAAGAAATACAGGAAATGAGAAGCAGATACTCAAGGCAGCGTGCTGAGACACTAGAATGGGAAAACCCCTTGAATCCAAATTGGTAGTTTCCCAGTTTTAAACATGCCGGAAAAACGAAAATCGAATTTGTCACAAAATTCTCAAAAAACAAGAGCTATGAAAGAAGCCAGAAGTCAGCAGACTTCTCCTCAAGCAGAGCTGAGGAGGATTGAGCAAGCTAGGTGTCAAGTGGCTCTTAGAGCAGCCGAAACGCCGGAGCAGGTGGATCATTGACGTCAACAACAGGTTCATTATATGGCGTCCCAGCGAGCTGCTGAGATGCCGAAACAATCACAGACACGGTGTGAGGAACAAGCTCAGAAGCAGGACAGCTGGAGAGCTGCCGAAACGCCAGAGCAGGTGGATCATCGACCACAACAACATACAGACGAAGTCACGGGCAGAAGCTAGTTATTCATACATATACTTAGTGAATGATTTGTTTATACAGGTCTTATCCTGCAAAGACATTAAGCAAGATCAAACGTGGGGTTAGCATTAAGACCATTAACTTTTTTTCAGCCCAAAGACAGAAGTCCAAGGAAAAGAATGTGATTGTTTCATGACTAGTTGCAATGAAACAAACTGGCAGGGCATGCAGAGGGAAGGTGGAAGTTGTGACCACAGACACAGATATACAAGGCAAAAACAGAACCTTTGTCTTTTCTAGATAAAGATGAGTTGTTCATACCCTACTTAAAGGGGAAGAAGGGGGTAATGCTGGAGGGGGTGTAGCTAAGCTCAAGCAGGAGCTTCATCCTACAAGAGACTGAGAATTTCAGAACCACATGTCACATCTGTGAAAGTCACCTAACAAAGCTGGATGTGTCCAATTCCATCAGAAGATCTTTCAAGCTCCATGGAATAAAAAGAACTTTAAATATAATATCATTTTTTGTTTTATTCTCCTTTTATTTTTAAGTCTGTTTGCTTGTGTGTCATTTGTTTTATGTCTTTTCTTTTTATACACAGCACTGAATCCTTTGGGTATGAAATTGTTGAATGTAATGATAATTTGTGTTGCTCTATGAACCCATTACCGTTTTGAAGTGTATTTGTGTCTGACTGTTGGATAGACACACATATGAGTGAGCAAAGTCAGTGGTGGAGGCTCTGTGTACTTGGGATGTGTGGACTATATTGGGATGTTTTTTAAGCTCAATTTGTAGCCTGAGTAGGGTTGATCTTGACTTTTGAGGATCGATTTTGAAATCCAATTTCCGATCATTTTTCATTCGAACCCGATCTCGATCCCAGTTTCGATCCCAATGCAAGTCAATGGGATTTTTTTTACTAATCGGATTTTAAAAACAATCCTATTCACTATACAGCATGGAATCTAACAATTGAACGTTTTAATTGTTGGAATCCACACTGTGTAGTGATTTTTTTTCATCACTAAGTAGCCAGAGGAATTTTTTTTTAATCCTCTGGCTACTTAGTCCCCCCTGGTGTCCACTTACCTGTAGAGATGGCTGGTCCGGTGCCCAGTGTTCTCGTTCTTCTTCGCTTCACTGCCCCCTGCCTCCCAGGTTAGGAGAATGTGGGCGGGTACTGGGAGGGGAGACGTCATGTCTCCCCTCCCAGTACCCGCCCACACTCTCCTAAGCCACAAGCCCCGCCTTCTTCCTAGCTCTTTAACACTAACCTGGGAGGCGGGGGCAGCGAGGCGAAGAGGAACGAGAACACCGGGCACCGGACCAGCCATCTCTGCAGGTAAGTACCTAATAGAGATGTTAGCTAGTCTCCCATTAGAATGAATGGCGCACAGGGGGTTAAGGCTGTGTGTCGGCTGCTTCCATTCATTCCTATGGAACCATGAGCAGAGTGTCTACTCAGTGTGAAGGCTAACATTTTTAGCTTTTCCCACAATGCTTAGCTAATAGCAAAGCATTGTGGGAAATAATCACCGATCTCGATCCCACCTAAAAAGATCGTGTTCAGAATTCCGATCACGATCGTGAAATTTTCTCGATCGCCAATCAGAATCCGATCTTTTCCGAACACAATCGCTCAACCCTAAGCCTGAGTGACGGCAAAGTAGAGTGAGTTGACCCTGACGGCTGCACTTACTTCATGTGCTAGGACACATTTATGCAGTTTTATTATGTTTTAGTGCTTTTCATGGGGAAAGAAAAAAACTTTTATTCAATAAATATTGTATTGCCACAGGTCAAGAATTGAAATTTTATTATTTCTAAGGCTACAGCATTGAGGAATCTGTTGTGGCCACTTCACTGAATACCAAGCAAATACCTTGTGTAGGGAGGGACTCTGCTTAATGTTACAGCCCATTCACTTTATGAAGATAGTGTCATCTGCACAGGACCTCATTCAGGTGCCTCTCCTATGAGCTAGAATTAAACTCTATGCCAGTCAGGAGCTGGAGTTGATTTCAGGTATAAACTTCAGCTCTCTGGCACGAGTTATAGTAAATTTGTCGATGTCCCTGCCCAGTTCCACCTATATATACATGAAAATGAGATGAAGATGTAGTATACTCTATATACACTGTCCCTTCGTTCACATATGTGTTCGGTATTCCATTCGGAGAGTCCGCATGGGGACCCCCCGAATGAAATATCGAACGCAACTGCAAGCAGTGTGCAGTGAAAGCACACGGCTCCCATAGACTATAATGAGGTCCGTGTGCTGGCAGCGCGCTGCCCACACAAATCATGCAGGCAGGAAAGTAGATTGTGAACTACTTTCTTGTCCGCATGATCCCTGTGGAGATCTGGTGGCAAGCACATGGACCCCATAGTTTATAGGATCCGTGTGCTTTCACTGGCACACCACTTGCACTTGCGTCCAGTATTCCATTCGGAGGAATCCTCATTCGGACGCCCCTGGACGGAATAAAAATGCAGATGTGAACCAGGCCTAACACTAGGATTAGGAGGTGATGCTGTAGTAATGCTCCATATACACTAACTCTATGACTAGAAGGTGATGCTTTAGTAATGATCTATGTACACTAACACTATGATTATGACTAATATTCTATATGCACTAACACTATGATTACAAGGTGATGCTGTAGTAATACTGTATATACACTAACACTATAATATTGAGGTGATGCTGTAGTAACACTCTATATACTCTAACACTATGATTATGAGATGATCCTGTAGTAATACTGTATATACAGTAACACTATGATTACGAGGTGATGCTGTAGTAATACTATACATACACTGACACTATGATTACGAGGTTATGCTGTAGTAATACTGTATATGTTCTACTCCTCTACATACAAATATTAACCTCTCTCATGTAACATGGCCCGTGCTAGGGTCACATGGCTGATACCATGTGTAGTCTTGCCTAATTGTACAGACCACACCATTAGAGATGAGCGAACACTAAAATGTTCGAGGTTCGAAATTCGATTCGAACAGCCGCTCAATGTTCGTGTGTTCGAACGGGTTTCGAACCCCATTATAGTCTATGGGGAACAGATACTCGTTAAGGGGGAAACCCAAATCCGTGTCTGGAGGGTCACCAAGTCCACTATGACACCCCAGGAAATGATGCCAACACCTCTGGAATGACACTGGGACAGCAGGGGAAGCATGTCTGGGGGCATCTAACACACCAAAGACCCTCTATTACCCCAACATCACAGCCTAACAACTACACACTTTACACACTCAATACCACCTCTCTGACAGTAGGAAAACACCTTGAAACATGTGTATTTGGCACTTGCAGTGAGGAGAGCTTGTCACCAGCAGTGAATTTGGCCCTTGTAGTAAGTTGAGGTTGGCACCAACATTTGTTTTGAAAATCAGGGTGGATTGAGCCTCTAACCAGCAGAGTTTGGGCAAATTCATGGTGGAGGGAGCCTCTAAAAACCCCAGTTTGGACCAATTCATGGTGGAGGGAGACTCTAAAAACCCCAGTTTGGACCAATTCATGGTGGAGGGAGACTCTAAAAACCCCAGTTTGGACCAATTCATGGTGGAGGGAGCCTCTAAAAACCCCAGTTTGGACCAATTCATGGTGGAGGGAGCCTCTAACCAGCCCAGTTTGGACCAATTAATGGTGGAGGGAGCCTCTAAACAGCCAAGTTTTGGGAAATTCATGGTGGAGGGAGCCTCTAACCAGCCCAGTTTGGACCAATTCATGGTGGAGGGAGCCTCTAACCAGCCCAGTTTGGACCAATTCATGGTGGAGGGAGCCTCTAAACAGCCCAGTTTGGGCAAATTCATGGTGGAGGGAGCCTCTAAAAAACCCAGTTTGGACCAATTCATGGTGGAGGGAGCCTCTAATTAGCCCAGTTTGGACCAATTAATGGTGGAGGGAGCCTCTAACCAGCCCAGTTTGGACCAATTAATGGTGGAGGGAGCCTCTAACCACCCCAGTTTGGGCAAATTCATGGTGGAGGGAGCCTCTAACCAGCCCAGTTTGGACCAATTAATGGTGGAGGGAGCCTCTAAACAGCCAAGTTTTGGGAAATTCATGGTGGAGGGAGCCTCTAACCAGCCCAGTTTGGACCAATTCATGGTGGAGGGAGCCTCTAAACAGCCCAGTTTGGGCAAATTCATGGTGGAGGGAGCCTCTAAACAGCCCAGTTTGGGCAAATTCATGGTGGAGGGAGCCTCTAACCAGCCCAGTTTGGACCAATTAATGGTGGAGGGAGCCTCTAAACAGCCAAGTTTTGGGAAATTCAAGGTGGAGGGAGCCTCTAACCAGCCCAGTTTGGACCAATTAATGGTGGAGGGAGCCTCTAACCACCCCAGTTTGGACCAATTCATGGTGGAGGGAGCCTCTAACCACCCCAGTTTGGACCAATTCATGGTGGAGGGAGCCTCTAAACAGCCCAGTTTGGGCAAATTCATGGTGGAGGGAGCCTCTAACCAGCCCAGTTTGGACCAATTAATGGTGGAGGGAGCCTCTAAACAGCCCAGTTTGGGCAAATTCATGGTGGAGGGAGCCTCTAACCAGCCCAGTTTGGACCAATTAATGGTGGAGGGAGCCTCTAAACAGCCAAGTTTTGGGAAATTCATGGTGGAGGGAGCCTCTAACCAGCCCAGTTTGGACCAATTAATGGTGGAGGGAGCCTCTAACCACCCCAGTTTGGGCAAATTCATGGTGGAGGGAGCCTCTAACCAGCCCAGTTTGGACCAATTAATGGTGGAGGGAGCCTCTAAACAGCCCAGTTTGGGCAAATTCATGGTGGAGGGAGCCTCTAAACAGCCAAGTTTTGGGAAATTCATGGTGGAGGGAGCCTCTAACCAGCCCAGTTTGGACCAATTCATGGTGGAGGGAGCCTCTAAACAGCCCAGTTTGGGCAAATTCATGGTGGAGGGAGCCTCTAAAAAACCCAGTTTGGACCAATTCATGGTGGAGGGAGCCTCTAATTAGCCCAGTTTGGACCAATTAATTGTGGAGGGAGCCTCTAACCAGCCCAGTTTGGACCAATTAATGGTGGAGGGAGCCTCTAACCACCCCAGTTTGGGCAAATTCATGGTGGAGGGAGCCTCTAACCAGCCCAGTTTGGACCAATTAATGGTGGAGGGAGCCTCTAACCAGCCCAGTTTGGACCAATTAATGGTGGAGGGAGCCTCTAACCACCCCAGTTTGGACCAATTCATGGTGGAGGGAGCCTCTAACCAGCCCAGTTTGGACCAATTCATGGTGGAGGGAGCCTCTAAACAGCCCAGTTTGGGCAAATTCATGGTGGAGGGAGCCTCTAAAAAACCCAGTTTGGACCAATTCATGGTGGAGGGAGCCTCTAATTAGCCCAGTTTGGACCAATTAATTGTGGAGGGAGCCTCTAACCAGCCCAGTTTGGACCAATTAATGGTGGAGGGAGCCTCTAACCACCCCAGTTTGGGCAAATTCATGGTGGAGGGAGCCTCTAACCAGCCCAGTTTGGACCAATTAATGGTGGAGGGAGCCTCTAACCAGCCCAGTTTGGACCAATTAATGGTGGAGGGAGCCTCTAACCACCCCAGTTTGGACCAATTCATGGTGGAGGGAGCCTCTAACCACCCCAGTTTGGACCAATTCATGGTGGAGGGAGCCTCTAAACAGCCCAGTTTGGGCAAATTCATGGTGGAGGGAGCCTCTAACCAGCCCAGTTTGGACCAATTAATGGTGGAGGGAGCCTCTAAACAGCCCAGTTTGGGCAAATTCATGGTGGAGGGAGCCTCTAACCAGCCCAGTTTGGACCAATTAATGGTGGAGGGAGCCTCTAACCACCCCAGTTTGGACCAATTCATGGTGGAGGGAGCCTCTAACCACCCCAGTTTGGACCAATTCATGGTGGAGGGAGCCTCTAAACAGCCCAGTTTGGGCAAATTCATGGTGGAGGGAGCCTCTAACCAGCCCAGTTTGGACCAATTAATGGTGGAGGGAGCCTCTAAACAGCCCAGTTTGGGCAAATTCATGGTGGAGGGAGCCTCTAACCAGCCCAGTTTGGACCAATTAATGGTGGAGGGAGCCTCTAAACAGCCAAGTTTTGGGAAATTCATGGTGGAGGGAGCCTCTAACCAGCCCAGTTTGGACCAATTAATGGTGGAGGGAGCCTCTAACCACCCCAGTTTGGGCAAATTCATGGTGGAGGGAGCCTCTAACCAGCCCAGTTTGGACCAATTAATGGTGGAGGGAGCCTCTAAACAGCCCAGTTTGGGCAAATTCATGGTGGAGGGAGCCTCTAAACAGCCAAGTTTTGGGAAATTCATGGTGGAGGGAGCCTCTAACCAGCCCAGTTTGGACCAATTCATGGTGGAGGGAGCCTCTAAACAGCCCAGTTTGGGCAAATTCATGGTGGAGGGAGCCTCTAAAAAACCCAGTTTGGACCAATTCATGGTGGAGGGAGCCTCTAAACAGCCCAGTTTGGGCAAATTCATGGTGGAGGGAGCCTCTAACCAGCAGAGTTGGGGGAAATCAGGGTGGAGGGAGCCTAGTATTAGCAGAATTGTGCAACGCTTATGGTGGATGAGTATGAGGATGCGGAGGAATTGGAGAGGTTGAGTACAGACATGGAGTTTCATGTTGGGGTGCTTTACACAGGTGGGCACAAAAATGACGGCTCTACCCAGTGGTGGTTCATTTTTATCAAAGTGAGCCGGTCGGCACTCTCAGCTGACAGACGGGTGCGCTTGTCAGTGATGATGCCACCGGCTGCACTGAACACCCTCTCAGATAGGACGCTGGCGGCAGGACAGGACAGCACCTCCAAGGCATATAGGGCAAGTTCAAGCCACAGGTCCAACTTCGACACCCAATACGTGTAGGGCGCAGAGGGGTCGGAGAGGACAGGGCTGTGGTCGGAAAGGTATTCCCGCAACATGCGCCTATACTTCTCACGCCTGGTGACACTAGGACCCTCCGTGGCGGCACTTTGGCGAGGGGGTGCCATCAAGGTGTCCCAGACCTTAGACAGTGTGCCCCTCGTTTGTGTGGACCGGTGAGAACTTGGTTGCCTACTGGAGGAACTGCCCTCCCTGCCGCCAACGTCACATGCTGGAAACATCTCCATCATATTCTGCACCAATTGCCTGTGGCAAGCATTGATGCGATTGGCCCTCCCCTCTACCGGAATAAAAGACGAGATGTTGTTTTTATACCGGGGGTCAAGGATAGCAAAGATCCAGTACTGGTTGTCCTCCATGATTTTGACAATACGCTTGTCGGTTGTAAAGCACCCCAACATGAACTCAGCCATGTCTGCCACAGTGTTAGTTGGCATGACTCCTCTGGCCCCACCGGAAAGTTCAATCTCCATTTCCTCCTCATCCTCCATGTCTACCCATCCGCGCTGCAACAATGGGACGATTCGAAGTTGCCCGGAAGCCTCCTGTATCACCATCACATCATCGGACAACTCTTCTTCCTCCTCCTCCTCCTCCTCCTCCTCCATTAAACGCAGTGAAGCGGACAGATGTGTGGACCTACTCTCCAGCTGTGACGGATCGGATGCTATCCCTAACTCCTCTGTGTGATCTGAGTTATCCCTGATGTCAATCAGGGATTCTCTCAGAACACACAAGAGCGGGATTGTAAGGCTCACCATCGCATCCTCAGAGCTCACCCTCCTTGTGGACTCCTCAAAGACCCGTAGGATGTCACAAAGGTCTCTCATCCATGGCCACTCATGGATGTGAAACTGAGGCAGCTGACTTTGTGGCACCCTAGGGTTTTGTAGCTGGTATTCCATCAAAGGTCTCTGCTGCTCAACCACTCTATTCAACATCTGAAACGTTGAGTTCCAGCGTGTGGGGACGTCGCACAAAAGCCGGTGTTGTGGCACATGCAGGCGTTGCTGGAGAGATTTTAAGCTAGCAGCGGCTACTGTCGACTTGCGAAAGTGGGCGCACATGCGCCGCACTTTCACCAGTAGCTCTGGAACATTGGGGTAGCTCTTTAGGAAACGTTGCACCACTAGGTTGAAGACGTGGGCCAGGCATGGAACATGTTGGAGTCCGGCAAGCTCCAGAGCTGCTACCAGGTTCCGGCCGTTATCACAAACGACCATGCCTGGGCCCAGGTGCAGCGGCTCAAACCATATTGCCGTCTCATCGAGGAGGGCATCCCTCACCTCGGAGGCAGTGTGCTGTCTGTCCCCCAAGCTGATCAGCTTCAGCACAGCCTGCTGACGTCTACCAACGCCAGTGCTGCAACGTTTCCAACTCGTAGCTGGGGTCAATCTAACAGCGGAGGAGGAGGCGGTGGCGGAGGAGGAGGCGGTGGCGGAGGAGGAGGCGGTAGAGGAGGAGGAGGAGGAGGGGGGTGTTCTTCTCGTGTCCCTGCCAGGAATGTTAGGCGGGGAGACGAGGTACACCGGGCCAGTTTGGGAAGCAGTCCCAGCCTCAACTACATTCACCCAGTGTGCCGTCAGTGAAATGTAGCGTCCCTGTCCGCATGCACTTGTCCACGCGTCGGTGGTCAAGTGGACCTTTGTGCAAAGCGCGGAACTAAGGGCCCGCCTGATGTTGAGTGACACGTGCTGGTGCAAGGCGGGGACGGCACACCGGGAGAAGTAGTGACGGCTAGGGACGGCATAGCGAGGTGCCGCAGTTGCCATCAGGTCCAGGAAGGCGGGAGTTTCAACAAGCCGGAACGCCAACATCTCCTGGGCCAGCAGTTTAGCGATGTTGGCGTTCAAGGCTTGCGCGTGTGGGTGGTTAGCAGTGTATTTCTGCCGCCGCTCCAATGTCTGAGAGATGGTGGGTTGTTGTAAAGAAACGCCTGATGGTGCCTTTGATGGTGCAGGAGAAGGAGATAAGACAGGACCAGGGGAGGATGAGGTAGAAGTCAACAAAGTGGCGGAGGCAGATGAAGTGGTGTCCTGGCTCGTCCTCTGGAGTGCATCGCCAGCACAGTCAGCAGTGGCAGTGGCAGAGGCAGAGGCAGAGGCAGTGGCAGTGGCGTGAACGGCAGTCGGCCTTTGTCCTGCCGTTGCTGCCTGCCACTGATTCCAGTGCTTGGATTCCAAATGACGGCGCATTGAAGTGGTGGACAGGTTGCTCTTCTCAGAGCCCCTAATCAATTTCGAGAGGCAAATTGTGCAGACAACACTATATCTGTCCTCGGCGCATTCCTTGAAAAAACTCCACACCTTCGAGAAACGTGCCCTCGAGGTGGGAGTTTTTCGGGGCTGGGTACGAACTGGAACATCTTGGGAGATTCCGGGTGTGGCCTGGCTTCGCCTAAGCTGCTGACCTCTGCCTCTGCCTCTAGCTACCCTTTTTGGTGCTGCACCTGCCTCAACATCCACACTACTTTCCCCGCTTGACATCCCCCCTGTCCAGGTCGGGTCAGTGTCCTCATCATCCACCACTTCCTCTTCCAACTCCTGTCTCATCTCCTCCTCCCGCACAATGCGCCGGTCAACTGGATGCCCTGACGGCAACTGCGTCACATCATCGTCGATGAGGGTGGGTTGCTGGTCATCCACCACCAAATCGAACGGAGATGGAGGAGACTCTAGTGTTTGAGCATCTGGATACAGATGCTCCTCTGTTAGGTTCGTGGAATCGTGACGTGGAGAGGCAGGTTGAGGGACAATGAAAGGAGCGGAGAACAGCTCTGGGGAGCAGGGACAGTTTGGGTTATTGTTCTGTAAAGCTTCGGAATTTTGGGAGGAAGGAAGACAAGACTGTTGGGTAATAGGAGGAGAGGAGGCAGAGTCTGACTGGCTGCTGGACAATGTGCTGTAAGCGTTCTCTGACAGCCATTGCAAGACCTGTTCCTGGTTCTCGGGCCTACTAAGGTTTGTACCCTGCAGTTTAGTTAATGTGGCAAGCAACCCTGGCACTGTGGAGTGGCGCAATGCTTGCTGCCCCACAGGAGTAGGCACGGGACGCCCTGTGGCTTCACTGCTACCTTGCTCCCCAGAACCATTCCCCCGACCTCGCCCACGGCCTCGTCCACGTCCCTTTCCGGGAGCCTTGCGCATTTTGAATTCCTAGTTAGAAATTGGCACTGTATACCAGTAGTAAAAATTGTGGGTGCACGTAACCCCAATATATTCTTTGAATTCCCAGTCAGACACTGGCACTATATGGCAGTAGCAAGAAATGAGGGTATTTGTATTCCCAATATACTCTTTGAATTCCCAGTCAGACAATGGCACTGTATACCAGTAGTAAAAATTGTGGGTGCACGTAACCCCAATATATTCTTTGAATTCCCAGTCAGAAACTGGCACTATATGGCAGTAGCAAGAAATGAGGGTATTTGTATTCCCAATATACTCTTTGAATTCCCAGTCAGACAATGGCACTGTATACCAGTAGTAAAAATTGTGGGTGCACGTAACCCCAATATATTCTTTGAATTCCCAGTCAGACACTGGCACTATATGGCAGTAGCAAGAAATGAGGGTATTTGTATTCCCAATATACTCTTTGAATTCCCAGTCAGACAATGGCACTGTATACCAGTAGTAAAAATTGTGGGTGCACGTAACCCCAATATATTCTTTGAATTCCCAGTCAGAAACTGGCACTATATGGCAGTAGCAAGAAATGAGGGTATTTGTATTCCCAATATACTCTTTGAATTCCCAGTCAGACAATGGCACTGTATACCAGTAGTAAAAATTGTGGGTGCACGTAACCCCAATATATTCTTTGAATTCCCAGTCAGACACTGGCACTATATGGCAGTAGCAAGAAATGAGGGTATTTGTATTCCCAATATACTCTTTGAATTCCCAGTCAGACAATGGCACTGTATACCAGTAGTAAAAATTGTGGGTGCACGTAACCCCAATATATTCTTTGAATTCCCAGTCAGAAACTGGCACTATATGGCAGTAGCAAGAAATGAGGGTATTTGTATTCCCAATATACTCTTTGAATTCCCAGTCAGACAATGGCACTGTATACCAGTAGTAAAAATTGTGGGTGCACGTAACCCCAATATATTCTTTGAATTCCCAGTCAGACACTGGCACTATATGGCAGTAGCAAGAAATGAGGGTATTTGTATTCCCAATATACTCTTTGAATTCCCAGTCAGACAATGGCACTGTATACCAGTAGTAAAAATTGTGGGTGCACGTAACCCCAATATATTCTTTGAATTACCAGTCAGAAACTGGCACTATATGGCAGTAGCAAGAAATGAGGGTATTTATAACCCCAATATATTCTTTGAATTCCCAGTCAGACAATGGCACTGTATACCAGTAGTAAAAATTGTGGGTGCACGTAACCCCAATATATTCTTTGAATTACCAGTCAGAAACTGGCACTATATGGCAGTAGCAAGAAATGAGGGTATTTATAACCCCAATATATTCTTTGAATTCCCAGTCAGACAATGGCACTGTATACCAGTAGTAAAAATTGTGGGTGCACGTAACCCCAATATATTCTTTGAATTCCCAGTCAGAAACTGGCACTATATGGCAGTAGCAAGAAATGAGGGTATTTATAACCCCAATATATTCTTTGAATTCCCAGTCAGACAATGGCACTGTATACCAGTAGTAAAAATTGTGGGTGCACGTAACCCCAATATATTCTTTGAATTCCCAGTCAGAAACTGGCACTATATGGCAGTAGCAAGAAATGAGGGTATTTGTATTCCCAATATACTCTTTGAATTCCCAGTCAGACAATGGCACTGTATACCAGTAGTAAAAATTGTGGGTGCACGTAACCCCAATATATTCTTTGAATTCCCAGTCAGACACTGGCACTATATGGCAGTAGCAAGAAATGAGGGTATTTGTATTCCCAATATACTCTTTGAATTCCCAGTCAGACAATGGCACTGTATACCAGTAGTAAAAATTGTGGGTGCACGTAACCCCAATATATTCTTTGAATTCCCAGTCAGAAACTGGCACTATATGGCAGTAGCAAGAAATGAGGGTATTTGTATTCCCAATATACTCTTTGAATTCCCAGTCAGACAATGGCACTGTATACCAGTAGTAAAAATTGTGGGTGCACGTAACCCCAATATATTCTTTGAATTCCCAGTCAGACACTGGCACTATATGGCAGTAGCAAGAAATGAGGGTATTTGTATTCCCAATATACTCTTTGAATTCCCAGTCAGACAATGGCACTGTATACCAGTAGTAAAAATTGTGGGTGCACGTAACCCCAATATATTCTTTGAATTACCAGTCAGAAACTGGCACTATATGGCAGTAGCAAGAAATGAGGGTATTTATAACCCCAATATATTCTTTGAATTCCCAGTCAGACAATGGCACTGTATACCAGTAGTAAAAATTGTGGGTGCACGTAACCCCAATATATTCTTTGAATTCCCAGTCAGAAACTGGCACTATATGGCAGTAGCAAGAAATGAGGGTATTTATAACCCCAATATATTCTTTGAATTCCCAGTCAGACAATGGCACTGTATACCAGTAGTAAAAATTGTGGGTGCACGTAACCCCAATATATTCTTTGAATTCCCAGTCAGAAACTGGCACTATATGGCAGTAGCAAGAAATGAGGGTATTTGTATTCCCAATATACTCTTTGAATTCCCAGTCAGACAATGGCACTGTATACCAGTAGTAAAAATTGTGGGTGCACGTAACCCCAATATATTCTTTGAATTCCCAGTCAGACACTGGCACTATATGGCAGTAGCAAGAAATGAGGGTATTTGTATTCCCAATATACTCTTTGAATTCCCAGTCAGACAATGGCACTGTATACCAGTAGTAAAAATTGTGGGTGCACGTAACCCCAATATATTCTTTGAATTCCCAGTCAGAAACTGGCACTATATGGCAGTAGCAAGAAATGAGGGTATTTGTATTCCCAATATACTCTTTGAATTCCCAGTCAGACAATGGCACTGTATACCAGTAGTAAAAATTGTGGGTGCACGTAACCCCAATATATTCTTTGAATTCCCAGTCAGACACTGGCACTATATGGCAGTAGCAAGAAATGAGGGTATTTGTATTCCCAATATATTCTTTGAATTCCCAGTCAGACAATGGCACTGTATACCAGTAGTAAAAATTGTGGGTGCACGTAACCCCAATATATTCTTTGAATTACCAGTCAGAAACTGGCACTATATGGCAGTAGCAAGAAATGAGGGTATTTGTATTCCCAATATATTCTTTGAATTCCCAGTCAGACAATGGCACTGTATACCAGTAGTAAAAATTGTGGGTGTATATAGCCCCAATTCTATTGCTAGGGGACTTGCAGGGTATTTCTGGGGTGAAGGTGGGGGGGCACACCGTTGGAACGGGTATCGGGGTATATATCGGGTATACGGGAATACACTGACAGTGTATTCCATTCAGGATCCTGGGAAAGCTGGGTTGCGGCGATTGAGCCCGTCAGTGCCACGTTACACTGACAAGCTTCTCCCTGGAATTTAGCTCTTACAAGAGCTGTTGGTTGTCTTCTCCTTCCTATCCTAGCCTGTCCCTGCCTACCCAGAATCTAAGCCCTAGCTAGCTGGACGGAAACCTCCGTCCTCGGTGAATTGCAAGCTCAGAATGACGCGAAGCTGGGCGTCGCTGTTCTTTTAAATTAGAGGTCACATGTTTTCGGCAGCCAATGGGTTTTGCCTACTTTTTTCAACGTCACCGGTGTCGTAGTTCCTGTCCCACCTACCCAGCGCTGTTATTGGAGCAAAAAAAGGCGCCAGGGAAGGTGGGAGGGGAATCGAGTAATGGCGCACTTTACCACGCGGTGTTCGATTCGATTCGAACATGCCGAACAGCCTAATATCCGATCGAACATGAGTTCGATAGAACACTGTTCGCTCATCTCTACACACCATGCTTTTTCCTTAGAGCATAATTTTGTGTGAGCAAAGTTTTAACTGCATGCATATCAGAAAAGTGTAAGATATCCTGTTCTCCCCGCAAATAAATTATATCATGAAAACTGGAACCCTCTGTGATAATTTTTGATAATACATTCTGGTCTGGTTTTATCCACTCATGTAAATTCCTTGGCATTATATGAAGGGTGTCCTTGTATTCAGGGCATATGTCTACGAATGATTGGGATACATTCAGTATTTTTATTTTAACACACAAGGAGTCACTTAACAGCATGAAATTAATATACATGGGACAATCCTGGCTTCAGCTACAATTTTTCCGTCTGTCATTGTTTGAATGGAATGCAAGTGAACAATATTTCATTTTGTTCCCATCTGAGTTGATATTTGTAATGCATGTACATATGTCTCTATCCCCTTATATCATCTTTGAGGGATCTTGTACAACTAAGTAGGCAGCGCATTGATATAAAGCGCACACACAAGTATGAAAAAAACTGTCACTTTTTATGTAATCCATAATGAAACACAAAAAGGCCCTAAAAGCAATGAGGACCACACAAATAGGTTGACTCAGGATCACCACAAAGTACAGAGGATTCCCACTGATCCTATTAGGGCCACAATAAGGCCTGGGTCCCTTTAAGGTTAAGGCCCCACATAGAGGGCTGCAGCAAAAAGTCACGTGGGAAAAACCGTGGCCGAAAACACATTGCGGTTATTACTGCAGTGTTTTTCATAGAAAGTCAAAAGAGGTTCTGTTATTGGACTTCTGCTTCAAGTATACCTATAGGGAAACCACTAGAATCCCATTCACTTTGCAGGGACTATGAAACGTTGCGTCTTTTGCCTTGGTGTTTCCACCGCGGCCAAACCGCGGCATTTATGTTACATGTGGCTCCTGCCTATAGGGGTTATCCAAAGAATAGTAAAGCTTGCCAGTGCAATAGATAAGCTTTTTTACAATATACCCCAGTGCCCTAAAGACCCATTTAATACCTGCGCAGAGGGCAGCTTTGGAGGCCAGAACTCTTTCCTATGACTCTGCTGTTGACGTCCTGAGTAGAGTGGAAACAGTAGCGTTAGTAAGAGTCAGAGTAGCTGTAGGGAACACAGAGGAATGAGAATTCTGGCCTCCCCGGTGCCCTCCACACAGGTAATAAACAGGACTCTGAGGCCCGGAGTATATATTAATAATAAAGCTTATTCTAGGCGGGGGATACCTCAGTGAGCTTTATTATTCCCTTGATGACTCCTTTAAGGTTTAAAGGGAGTCTGTCACCTCCACCCAGCAGATTCAGCTGTCAAGACAGTATATTGCACTGATACATATCAGACCACTCCTATGTATGTCACTTTTGTGAATTCGGAGAAAAACAACTTTGAACACAGGTAGATGAGGCAGTTGGTGCACTGGGGGTGGGCCTTTAGCCCTGGAGGACTGTTCTTGCTTTTCAGTTAGGATGGGTGATATCATACCAGTGGGTGGATCAACTCTCAATGTGTGGGGTGGTGCAGGCAGGAATTGGTAGGGGTCTGAGCAGTGGCGTAACTACCAGGGAAGCAGTGGAGGCAGCTGCCACAGGGCCCGGGGCATTAGGGGGCCCGGCAACAGCCACTACCGCTGCGTTTTTTTTGTTTTTTTTTAATAGGTAGAGTAACTCCAGCCGGTAACGGGCCCTACTTACTTACCGAGTAAGTGACACCACGGGCCCCACAAACATCATTATTATACTCGGGGTTCTTTTCAGCACCCCGAGTATAATGATCGGAGGCCCGGGAGAGGTAAATGAACATAAACAGTGTTACTTATGCAGTGACCCAGAGCGGCCACTGATAGTGAGTTAGGGCCCTTGTGCGCCTGTGGCCAGTAGCTTACTCCTGGGCACTGCTCCCCAGCACCTCTGTGGCACCCCTGTCAGTATTTAGGCAGATGTATCTCTTTTATATAGGTTCTGATGTACTTTGCATTATAAATGTATTGTTATGTACTGTCACTTTAAGTTTCCTGTGTCTGCTAAACATGTGAGTTGTGAGCACCAATCCCTATCCAGTCCTCTCCCTGGGAGGAGCTTCCTTCCTCTCAGGCCTGCAGTCTAGACCTAGAGTCTAGGGAAGGCAGACACCTGCCACCAGCTCTTAGCTCCTGTGTAGGCCTCAAGCCTGAGGTCTAGGCCTACTTGTTTTCTCTGAAGTTGCAGTGAGACTGCAGGTCTCAGCCGAGACCCCTGACAAGCTGAAATCCGGGTCTGGAAGATATAGCCCGCCGGTACAGCTGGGCTGAAGTGCCTGCACCCCTGAAATCAACTCCTGCACCTTCTACCTCTCCGGACAGAGCCCCGCGAGCTGCGGAAACTCTCCAAGGTCTCCTACCTCCCTAAAGTATTGTGCATACTGTTTGCCAGGAGGGGCAACTACTTCAAGGACCCTCCTGCCTTGCTAGTGGCCTTTCATCGGTCCCCGAGCCACTGCACCCCGACATCACCAAACGTGAGTCTTTATCCGTAACGAGCCAAGTTACGAAGCCGCAGTTCTCGTTGTCTCCCACAAGGGCTGGCCTGTCCTATCATCTACCTTCCTACTGTATTTGTACACCTTCACATTGCTAATAGCAACCGTCCTCCCAACTACTGCTAAGGGACATAAGGATTGGTGATTGGTGCCTCACTTAACTCTTCAGTGCCTGTACTGGACTTTGTCACATTGCACTGTGAACCTGCTGCTGCAAAGCACTGTAAGACTGTCGGTTTCTTCAGTAAATTTAACCTGTTCACCCTAACCCTGTGTGGTCGACTGTTATCCTGCACATCGCACCTGGGTGAATGGAAGAGTGGAAAGGGTTGTGGATAATCAGGGATACAACGGGACACCACTCTGCCCAAACGTGACAACACTACATTGCCCGTTGCCCCTGGTTATCACAAGACCCCTTTTTCTGGCGTCACGAACAGGATTTGAACTTTGTGAAAATTGGGCCCCAATTTATTGCTGGACATTATACTCCATCTTCGCTACCCCTCCTGTGGACTACCAGCCATCTCAGAGTGAGTAACGAACTGTTGTGTATAAAGGGGTACTGTGCTTTTAAAACCGCCGCCATTGCTGTGTGGCCGGCGTGTCTGTGGACTGTATTGCCGCGGGCGCCAAAATCCTCAGGCTGCGCCAGAACCGCCCCCTGGATTGGTGCCAAAAGCCCCGGAGTGTCGCCGCCCCCTCCACAGACTGTGTACTTGCTTTCTGCTGACTCCTCCTCTTGTGGCCTCCGCTCCGGCCGCCCTCTTGCTGAAGCCCTGGGCTTCCCCTCTAGTGTTGGGAGGCGTGCCTTCATCTCAGCTCGCCACAGTGCACTCCTGGGAAAGGAGTGACGTCACGACCAGCCGCCGACGGCTTCGGAGCTCTGCCCAGCTACAGGGACCGCAACGGAGCGTCCACATCTGCCTCTGCAGCCGCGCAGTGAGTACGCCAGCAGCGCTGGCGAGAGGGTGAAAGCGTGAATTGGTTGACCACCCGGCGCAGTGCCGCAAGCACGAGAAAAATTTAAAGAGACAGTACCACATTATCCTACTATCATGTCTGACGCGGACAATGCTCAATTAAATGTTATTCCTGATGATGGACCAGCTGCTGCAGCTACCAGAGTGAACATTCTTCTGGGGGCTCCGCACCTACCCAGTTATCGGGGGGACCCCCACACTTTAACAGACTTTAAGGAACAAATACTCCGGGCTTTTCACTTGTTACCTTTATCCCCAGTGCAGCAGGTGAACGTACTGCTGGGCCAGCTGGAAGGAGTCGCCTTCCAAGAAGCTCGCTCCTGGCCCACAGCTGATAAAGACTCTGTTGAAAAGATCTTCACCCGGCTCAAGCGGGAATTTGAACCAAAATCTTCTACAGAGGTGAGACTGGGATTCTTCAATAGAAGACAACAACCAGGTGAGACATTGAGAGACTATGCCTTAGCCCTGCAAACTGCTTTCCGGGCTGTACAGCAAATTGATTCCATTAGTGCGGTTGAAGCTGATAAGATGCTCAAGGACAGATTTATTGAAGGCGTAGACTCCCGGCTAGTGCAAAGCCAACTCCGCATGCTAGCGGTGCAGAATCAGGACGTTTCATTTGCAGATTTCAAGTCGCTAGCCATCCAAGTCTTAGGGACCGAGTCACCTTACAGCCCCCTCCTGTACTCTCACCCTTCCAACTTAGAAAGTGGACCGGTTGTCGCACCTACACCTCTGTTACCTGCCGCTCCAGCTGTTCCTGCTGTTACTCAGGCTGCCCAAGTTTCTACACCTGATCTGGTGGCCTGTCTGAAAGATTGCATGGACAGAATAGTTGAAAGTGCTGTTAAAAAATTAGAGGGACTGACAGTGCAAGCCGTGCCTCCCTCTAGGGAGCCTTCCCTGTCCCGCTCTTCCTCACCTGAGCCACGACAGTACTATCCACGTCCCAGGCGTCCTCCACCTGACAGGCCACCACCTGCTAATAGAACTGTTTGCTCTTATTGTAAGAAATTTGGCCACCATCGCAACCAATGCTTTCAGTTAAACGGGATGCCCCCGAGGCAGAGGACCAACCCTCGGGAGGAATATACAGAGGTCCCTCCAAGGCGCCCAAATTCATTGCGCCCTGTCCGTACATCACTGTCCGAATCAATGGAGTCCCATTCGAGGCCCTTATAGACACTGGCTCTCAAGTCACTACCCTAAAGAAGTTTGCTTATGTTCAACACTGGGACCTCAGAGACCTATCCAAAGACATTGGCAGCCAAGGATTTGATCTCTTAGCAAGTAACGGTCAGCCTATTCCTCAAGTGGGTTATTGGGAACCCACCATCCAGATTGGCGACTGCCGTCTCCCTCAACAAGGTGTCATTGTCACAGGGGTAGAAGAAGAGGGCTCCGCTGCTTTAGTGCTAGGCATGAATGTCCTTAAGAACTGTTTTGATGAAATAATCAGTGCCTTGCACGTGTCTCTCTCCACTGCTTCTTCTTCCCACAGGAAAGCCATACAACACCATGTCAAGGTGCTGGTGGCACATCAACGGTTCGCTAACCGCAACGGAGAGATCTGCCGTGTCCGGATCCGGGACACTCACCCTGTGACTCTGTCTGCCAACTCTGAGACGATCGTCTGGTGCCACGCACGCCCCGGTGTAAAGAACGAAGATTATCAGGCTCTTCTGGAACCCATCCAGCTGGAGACTCAACCTCTGGTGAAAGCAGCACGCAGTCTTGTGACTGTCACCAACGGTAAGATTCCAGTACGCCTCATCAACATGAGTGACACACCTGTGAGCCTTTATAAATTCACACCGGTCGGCCAATTGCACCAGCTGTGCCCTGCAGATGTCCTTGCTGACACAGCTACGGCAAAACAACGGGCTGCTACCACCACATCTTACACAGATAGGACCAGCCCTTCACCCTGGTGGATGGAGCTTAACGTGGGAGACGCTAACACACCTCCAGAATACATCAATGGTGTCATCAACCTGGCCAAACGTCATCACCACGCTTTCAGCAAACACCCCTCTGATTATGGAAAGACCTCCTTAATTCAGCATCGCATCATCACTGGCGATCATCCTCCCATCAAAGAGAGGCACCGGCCTGTTCCTCCTGCAATGTACCAACCTGTCAAGCAGCTGTTGCGGGAAATGAAAGAGGCCAATGTCATCCGAGAAAGTCAGAGCCCCTGGGCCGCTCCTCTTGTGCTAGTCAAAAAGAAGGATGGGACTATCCGATTTTGTGTGGACTATAGAAAATTGAATGCTGTGACCCACAAAGATGCGTACCCTCTGCCACGTATAGAGGAATCCTTGACTGCACTGGGCTCTGCTGCTTACTTTTCCACTCTGGACTTGACAAGTGGCTACTGGCAGGTCCCCATGGCTCCGGAGGACCGCGAAAAGACTGCCTTTACTACTCCCATGGGCCTGTATGAGTTTAATAGCATGCCATTCGGGCTTTGCAACGCACCAGCCACCTTCCAGAGACTGATGGAGAGATGCTTAGGGCATGTGAACTTCCAACATGTGTTGCTCTACTTGGATGACGTCATCATCTATTCCAAGTCTTACACAGACCATCTACATCACCTTGCTGAAGTGTTCCAGGTGCTCACAGAGCACGGTCTCAAGATCAAACCCTCCAAGTGTCACCTTCTGAAACCTCGTGTCAATTACCTAGGCCATATCGTCAGCGCAGAAGGCGTATCACCTGACCCGGACAAGGTCTCCGCTGTCACGGATTGGAAGACACCCTCTACTGTCAAAGAAGTCAGAAGTTTTCTGGGTTTCGCTGGCTATTATCGCCGCTTCATCCCCCACTTCGCACAGATTGCTGAGCCTCTGACAGAACTTCTTCGGGGGTGCCCAAAAGAAAGTTACAACAGAAAGCTGCCAGTAGAGTGGTCCCAGAGACAAGAAACCACCTTCCAGGCGCTGAAGGCCTTGCTCACCCAGCCTCCTATCCTAGCTTACCCGGACTACAGTCAACCCTTCCGGCTGTATACTGATGCTAGTTTCCAAGGACTTGGTGCTGTGCTGTCTCAGGTGCAAGACAACCGTGAAAGGGTGATCGGCTATGCCAGTCGAAGTCTCCGAGGAGCTGAGAAAAACGATAACAATTATAGCTCCTTCAAGCTCGAACTCCTGGCTCTTGTGTGGGCTATCACTGAAAAATTCAAGGACTATCTTGCTGCATCGTCCTTCGTAGTCTACACTGACAACAATCCCCTGGCGCACCTGAACACCGCACGGCTTGGTGCACTTGAACAAAGATGGGCTTCTAGGCTGGCAAACTACTCCTTCACTATAAAATATAGAAGCGGAAAGACGAACACAAACGCAGATGCCCTGTCACGACTCCAAAATGGAGAAGAGTCTGCTGTCCCAGATGAATGGGAAGAAGTCGAGATGCCACCTTTCTATAACAGATTCGCCCAGCAAAACGTCATTACCGCTGCTGTAGAAGCAGAAACGTCACCATCTAACTCAATTGATCCTCTACAGGAACCTTCCAAGTGGCTGCTGTTGCAGCAAGAGAGCCGCAGCCTAGGTGAGATACACGACTACCTACTCACCGGAAGAACTCCTGTCCGCCTACGTCAATCTTGTCCAGACCTCGAACTCCTTCGTTTGTGGCGGCAAAGAAAGTGTCTCTTCCTCCAAAAGGGGCTGATCCTCCGAAACACCCTAGATCCAGTGTCCAACCAACGACTTCATCAAATTATTATCCCCAGGAGAGACGCCAACATGGTGCTGGATGCCTACCATGACCAGTCTGGTCACTTCGGGGTCTATAAGACCGAAGCTACAATCCGCCGCCGATTCTATTGGATTGGGATGAGATTCGACATCGAGAAGTGGTGCCAGGAGTGCACCGCCTGCAACTTGACCAAGGCAGGAAGAAGAGACCAGCGTGCACCACTTCACCCCATCCAGACTCAAAGGCCTAATGAACTTGTTGCCCTGGACCATGTAAAATTGGCCCCTACTAGGTCTGGCTACTCCCACGCTCTTACAATGGTAGACCACTTCTCCAAATGGACCGCAGTTGTCCCTGTCAAGGACCTTACCGCCCGCACAACAGCTGCTGTCTTCTACCATGAGTACGTGAAGCACTATGGCTGCCCGGAGAAAGTCCTGACAGATCGTGGTTCTGCCTTTGAATCCCAGCTGTTCCAGGAGTTATGCCAGTACCATGAGTGCAAGAAGTTACGGACAACTGCCTACCATCCCCAAGGCAATGGGCTGTGCGAAAAGGTTAACCAGGTGTTCATCAACATGCTGCGCACAGCCTCAGTGGCAAAACAACAAGAGTGGCCTAATCTCCTTGCTGAGCTGGTGGAAATCTATAACAACACCGTCCACTGTTCCACTGGCTTCACGCCCTTCTACCTGATGTTCGGGCGACAAGGACAACTCCCAAAAGACCGAGCTCTTGGGATACAGATACCCAACTCTACAAATCCCCTGCCAAGGGATGACTGGGTTACGGAACATCAGAGGAGAATAACAGAGGCACAAGAAATTGTTAATCTCCGAATGGAAGAAGCTCGCCGACGTCAGGAGGAAGATTTCAACCAGCGAGCGTATGCTGTTCCCCTCCAGATTGGAGACAAGGTCTGGCTGAAGAAGGAGCACCGTAGCCACAAGCTAGAACCTCTGTGGGAACCAGAACCATATATCCTCACAGCTGTGCCTTACCCTGATGTATGTGAGATCTTTAAAGAAGGAAGAGCTCCCCAAGTCGTTCACCGAAACCGGCTAAAGCCCTGTCACAGGGAAGAACTGTACATTGCACCGGTGCTGCCACCGAGTGAAGCTCCTATCAGGTACCCTCTTCCTGCTCCAGAGGTACCTCCTCCTCATCCTCCTTCTACCGCCTTCAGAACTATCATTCCCATCAGTGAACTGTGTCAGGAAACCCCTTTTCTCCTGACAGGGTACTACCCATCTGCTCTACAGCCTGCAGCCATGCCTCCGGCTGCACCAACCTTGCCGGCTACACAGCCACTTCTGCCTGCTGCAGAACCTCACGGACTTCCCCCTGCTGCGGAGATTGCTCTCAGGAGGTCTGAGAGAAGCACAAGAGGTGTGCCTCCTGCCCGCTACAAGGATTAAATTCTTTATCTCCTGCATGGACTCTAATGCATCTGAGCCTGCAAAGACTTGCCCTTGTTATGGACTGTTTCTTTGTTATGCAACGTTTAAGCTGTGTGCCTGGCTCTGCCATGAACGTTATAAATTTACTTACCTTGCCCCCTTTTACACGGGCTCTAAAGACTATGAGCCCCCTTGGATCGGCACTTTGATTTTTATGCTTTTATGTATTTTTCTACTGTTTACACATCTATGCCAATATGTATATTTTTGATATTTAAAGATGTATACCTTGTTTGCACTACAACTGTTTACATGTATTGGAGTGCCTAACTTCTTCCCTCCTCAGGTTCTCTTAGGCCTAGCCTGCAGGACCCCTAGGGGCCTGATGGTTGCAGTAAATCCTGAGCCGAGGTGACCCAGAACCCCTGCCTTCTAGTTTGGGGACTAGACTGTCCACCAGTCGCCCTCGAGCCCTGCGCCGAGGCCGGCTTTTGTCAAAGCCCGGGGGTGTGCAGTGACCCAGAGCGGCCACTGATAGTGAGTTAGGGCCCTTGTGCGCCTGTGGCCAGTAGCTTACTCCTGGGCACTGCTCCCCAGCACCTCTGTGGCACCCCTGTCAGTATTTAGGCAGATGTATCTCTTTTATATAGGTTCTGATGTACTTTGCATTATAAATGTATTGTTATGTACTGTCACTTTAAGTTTCCTGTGTCTGCTAAACATGTGAGTTGTGAGCACCAATCCCTATCCAGTCCTCTCCCTGGGAGGAGCTTCCTTCCTCTCAGGCCTGCAGTCTAGACCTAGAGTCTAGGGAAGGCAGACACCTGCCACCAGCTCTTAGCTCCTGTGTAGGCCTCAAGCCTGAGGTCTAGGCCTACTTGTTTTCTCTGAAGTTGCAGTGAGACTGCAGGTCTCAGCCGAGACCCCTGACAAGCTGAAATCCGGGTCTGGAAGATATAGCCCGCCGGTACAGCTGGGCTGAAGTGCCTGCACCCCTGAAATCAACTCCTGCACCTTCTACCTCTCCGGACAGAGCCCCGCGAGCTGCGGAAACTCTCCAAGGTCTCCTACCTCCCTAAAGTATTGTGCATACTGTTTGCCAGGAGGGGCAACTACTTCAAGGACCCTCCTGCCTTGCTAGTGGCCTTTCATCGGTCCCCGAGCCACTGCACCCCGACATCACCAAACGTGAGTCTTTATCCGTAACGAGCCAAGTTACGAAGCCGCAGTTCTCGTTGTCTCCCACAAGGGCCGGCCTGTCCTATCATCTACCTTCCTACTGTATTTGTACACCTTCACATTGCTAATAGCAACCGTCCTCCCAACTACTGCTAAGGGACATAAGGATTGGTGATTGGTGCCTCACTTAACTCTTCAGTGCCTGTACTGGACTTTGTCACATTGCACTGTGAACCTGCTGCTGCAAAGCACTGTAAGACTGTCGGTTTCTTCAGTAAATTTAACCTGTTCACCCTAACCCTGTGTGGTCGACTGTTATCCTGCACATCGCACCTGGGTGAATGGAAGAGTGGAAAGGGTTGTGGATAATCAGGGATACACCGGGACCCCACTCTGCCCAAACGTGACAACACTACATTGCCCGTTGCCCCTGGTTACCACACTTACCTCTCCACGCTCCGCGAAGGCTTTGGGGCCTACTTGTGTGACATCTCAGACGTCACATGACCGGGGCCTTACTCCTTATGCGTCGCGACGCAGGCCCCTGGTCACATGACGTCCCTGACGTCATTGAAGATAGCCGATAACGGGGAGCGCAGGGATAGGTAAGTAACAGTGTTTATGTTTGTATCCCCCTCTCGGTCGCCGATTATTATACTCTGGGGTCTGAAAAGACCCCAGAGCGTAATAATTGTTAATGGGTGTCCACAATGGAGCATAATAGTGGGTGATGTGGCCACTATGGGGGATAACACTGAGTGAAGGGGCCACTATGGGGTATAATGCTGTGTTCCGGGGCAACTATGGGGCATAATAGTGTGCGCAAGAATGCGAGGGGGGGGTTGGTCGGGGTCTTCGGCGTCGGTCGGGAGGGGCCCATGCCAAAGGTTCGCCACGTGGGCCCCGCCATTCCTAGTTACGCCACTGGGTCTGAGTGGTAAGAAAAGTGCTCCAGGGGGCTGAAGGCCCACCCCCAGTGCACAATGGCCTCATTTGCATAATATTTAAAATTATTTTGTATACATTTGCAGGAGTGACATACATAACAGAGGTGTGAGGTGACTTGAAAGTTGTTTTTCGCCAAATCGACAAAGTGCCAAACATTACAGAGGTATGACGTGTATGTGCTCTATAACGTATGGTAGCAGTTAAATGTGTTGGGGGGAGTAGACGGACTTTAATATTTAATGAACCAAAGGAACATCAGATTCCTCAATGAACAAGGTATTTTATGACATGGGGAGTTTTTGTAATGCTTTCCTAGTAAATGCAGCCTTTGGCTTGCCTCTAGTTCACACTATGTAGTTTCTTTCCATGCTGCTGTGCTTCCTTCTGGTCCAGCCTATTTAACCATTAACCCCGATATAACCTGATGAGCTATCTTGAGGGCCAATCGCTGTTTAGTATATACAAAAAGAAAAAAAAAGACATGGAACACCCATCCAAATCTTATACATTGATCTATGCTTCTCAGCAAATTCTACAAGACTGAACATGAAGTACTTGGTGTCATACCTCCCAACTGTCCCAGATTCAGTCATGTCCTGCATTCCTGGTCCAAGGGAGGTCTGTCCTGCATTCAACTCATCTATGTCCAGAGAGGACGCAGATGAGTTGAATACAGTATTGAAACAGGAGCCGACAGCTCCCACCTTACCACTGTGTCCCTGAGTGCTCCGTGTGTCTAGATGGAGCCTCTCAGGTAGATATGATGTCACAGAAAGGGGCAGGGTTTCTGAGAGGGGGTGGGATCTCTTCCATCACAGATCTTGCTGTACTCTGGAAGAACAGAAAGTGGTGAAGACTGTCTTGTTGGACTGCAGGATGGAAATGGAGTCAGAGGATTGTTTAGCATGGGACTGCATGTTGGAGGAGGCTGAGGGGGGAAGGGGAGCTAGGTATTTACATGGGACTGTATAATGGAGGAGGCTGAGGGGTGGGAGTGATGTATTTACATGGGACTGCATGGTGAAGGGCTGAAAAGAGAGTGATATTGTACATGGGACTGTATCCTGAACGGTCTGGGGAATTGGTTGGGTGGGATAGTAGTCCCTGGGGTGCCGTTGGCATTGAGGGAGACAGGATCTTTTGGGTTCTGCTGGAATCTGAAGGAATGCAGGGGACCTTAAACAGGGGGCAACTGGAGGGGAACATTAAACCCAGGGGGGTAGCTAGAGGAGAACATTAAAATGGGGGTAACTGGAGGAGGACATTAAACTGGGGGTAACCAGAGGGGGACATTAAACTGTGGGGTTAGCTGGTGGAGGACATTAAATTGGAGCAACTGGAGCAGGATATTAAACTGGGGATAACTAGAGGGGGACATTAAACTGAGGGCAACTGGGGGAGGACATTAGTGTCCCCCTGTAGTTACCCCCAGTTTAATGCCCCCTTCCAGCTGCTCCCATGATTTAATGTCCCCCTTTGGTTGCCCCAGTTTAATGTCCCCCACCAGATAACCCCACAGTTCAGTTTAACGTTCTCCTTTAGTTACCCCCAGTTTAATGTCCTCCTCCAGTTGCCCCAGTTTAATGTCATCCTCCAGTTGCCTCAGTTTAATGTTCCCCTCCAGCTGCCCCCATAGATTAATGTCCTCCTCCAGTTGCCCTAGTTTATTGTCCCCATCCAGCCGCCCCCACAGTTTAATATCCCCCTCTAGTTACCCCCAGTTTAAACTGGGGCAGCTGGAGGCGGACATTAAACTGTGGGTGCATCAGGGGAGAGACTTTATATTTTGTGGTCAATTTGAGGAGAACATTATGTATACATCTTCCTGCCATTATAGGAGTATTTGTTGTATGGTATGTAATGTAATGTTTCTCACAATGTACTAATACTGGGTATCACTTTCTATTGTATAATCTGTATTTCCTGTGTGCATACATTGTGTTTATTGCCATGTGTTACTCTGCTGCCACCTATGGTTCATTCTATGAAGGTGCATGTGATGAAGGATCCCAATCACTCCATACACAGCACGAGCTTCAGAGACGTTTCTAGTAAGCTGTGGGTGGAGACTTTAGCCCCGCCTTCCTCTTATCAGGGGAAAGGAAACCAGAGAAGCCATGTTGTGGAAAGTGCAGTGTGTGAGGTAACAGCACCTGTAAGTCCAGTGCTGTTAGTCCAACTCCAGGCAGGACTTTCAGATTACTCCTGCCAAACCCTAGGAGCTGCATGGTGAATCTCACAGCCCATGTAAGATACAGATTCTCCTAGGACCCTTCACCAGTCCGTACAGAGGGGATAAGAATTAGACTGCTACTGCCTCCGAGAAGGAGAGAACTTGACGGAAAGGAGCTGCTATAAAGGAGCCTTTCTGCATTCCTGGACTTAAGGAAGGCCTCCGGTCAAGTCCAGTGCTCCGTGGTTTCCAGGCCACATGTCTTGTAGGTCTGTGTTCGGCTATTGGATACCGTGGCCCAGTAACCATGAGTAACTACATACTCCCCAAATTAGTCACCCGCTGGGAGCCAACCAGTGAAGATCCCTCTTCTGTAGCTATAATCTGGACTGTGTCTCCTCAATACTCTAAACTACAAAATCTGAGGAAAGTTGTGTCAGCATTAGCACTTACCTGTCAGCTTACAAGTGTTTCACTGAAAATCTGTATGTTGGAGAGACTGGTCAGAACCTTAGAATGTGGATTAACTCACATCGCCATACAATTAGAGAACAAAGAATGGACCTTCCCGTGTCAAAACATTTCTGCAATGAATATCATAATATCACCAATGACATGAAAATTTTGGTTTTAAGAGGAAATTTTATATCAAGGAAAGAGAGACGGATTTATGAGTACAAGTTTATGACCTTGTTTAACACTCTCCAGAAAGGGATGAATCTGTTACATGGGTTCATGGCATCCTACAGAAATCACTGAACTGAGACAGCCATAAAATACACTCTGTGAACTGATAAGAACATTGCAAACTGATGAATTGTTTACTTGTATGTACCAATAACCAATAACCTTCTTAGACCCTCCCTCCTAGAATTCTATTCTATCCCTCTGTACATAAATATGCATCCTTCAGAAATTGTTTTTAGATATACCTGAAGAAGAAGCGGAGAGCTTTGAAACGTTGTAATCTGTCATCATTATTAGTTAGCCATTAAAAAAGGTATCTATCAACTACTGAAGACTCAAGTTTTTTGTTTTTTATATGAGAATACTCACAGACCAGTCAGTGCAGTAGATGTGGGGCATCATGGATTGGGCGCTGACAGACAGTCCAGCAGGTCCAATACAGCCGATGTCCACTCCAGCATGTCGCCAACACTGGTGGTGCAGGTCAGGCTTGTGGTTGGCATCCAGGCGATGATTTTGTTGGCAACTGTGACCCAGCTAAGTTGAATGCCCATCTCCATGATCTGGGATAGCTGATCGGAGCTAGTAACAATCCAAATGAACATTGCTATCATAAAGATGAGAGTGGTGATAGCTGCCTTGTTCAAAGCAATAAACACAGAGTACAGAGAACCAAACCTGCGGATTCACACAGGTAGTGTGCAGGCTAGTTTGGAGTCTGTGAAGACAGAGTCTCTAGGCCTGGGCACCTACATTTATAGACCCGTCATGTCATCAACCACTATGGTGTCATAAGAGGGTTATGGAAAAACACTTGCTTCCGTCTGCTCAGACAATATTCCACAACTCTGAGGACTGGTTTTTCCAGCAGGACAATGCGCCATGTCACACAGCTAGGTCATCAAGACTCTGTCATGGCGGGCCCAATCTCCAGACCTGAACCCCAATGAAAACCTCTGGAATGTAACCAAGAGGAAGATGGATAGTCACAAGCCATCAAACAAAGAAGAACTGCTTATATTTATGTGCCAGGGGTGGCATAAGGTCACCCAAAAGCAGTGTGAAAGACTGGTGGAAAGCCAAGACGCATGAAAGCTGGGATTAAAAATCTACCAAATATTGATTTCTGATCTTGCTGAGTTATGACAATAGTATTGTTGTTTCTAAGTGAATATAATCTTGGTTTCTTTGCATTATTTGAGTTCTGACAGCACAGCGGCTTCTTTTTTATTCTTGTGACGATTTCTCATTTGCTGCAAAAGAAATACAAAATTTTTTGCTTTGAACTTCGGAGACACGTCAGTAGTTTATATAATAAAAGAACAATGTATATTTTACTCAAAAATATAACAATGAAGAGAAATCAGAGAAACTGAAAATTTTGCAGTGGTCTCTTAATTTTGTCTAGATTTGTACATCTAGACATATGACAGTATACATCTCTGGACATATAGAAGTATACATGTGGACATACAGAGGTATTCATCTGGACATATGGTGGTGTACATATGGACATATGAAAGTATACATCTGGGCATATGACAGTATAAATCTCTGGGCATATAGAGATATACATCAAGACATAGGTGGTGTACATCTGGATGTATGGCGATGTACATCTAGACATATGGCGATGTACACTTAGACATATGACAGTATACATCTAGGCATATAACAGTATACATCTGGGCATATGACAGTATACATTTCTGGACATATAGAGATATAAAAAAGGACATATGGTGGTGTACATCTAGACACTTGGCAATACACATCTGGACATATAGAGGTATACATCTGGATATATGGCAGTATACATCTCTAGACATATAGAGGTATACATCTGGATATATTGTGGTGTACATCTGGACATATGGCAGTATAAATATGGACATATGGCAGCATACATCTCTGGACATATGGCTGTATACATCTCTGGACATATGGCGGTATACAGCTTTGGACATATGGCAGTATACAGCTCTGGACATATGGCGGTATACATCTTACAAGAAGATTTTGTACTTTCCGTCCTGGAGAAGACATGCTATGTTGTGTAAGGTTTGGAGAATGTCATGGAATATCCTCAGTACTTCGTTGATATTTCAGTAAAGTTTCCTCGGTGTCATTTCTTCATTTAATCGGCCCCTGCAGGAGGATCAGATATTAAAGGGATATTATTCTGTGGATAGAAATGTCAGGAAACACTCATTAGATGGAGAAATCTTTCGCTCCGAGCGTTTCATTCATTCTTTTATTTAATTGGTAAAGTGAGAATAAAATATCCAGATAGATACAGTATACGCCGTGTACTTTGTGATTGCCTTCAATGGCCCCACTGATGGATATCATGAAATAAAGGGGTTTCCAGGAAACTCAGGGGCAGCCGGGGTAAAAGACAAAATAAAAGTCCTACTCATACTGACCCGTCCCCGGGCTATGCTGTACTGTCCCAGACCCTTTCCCTCCCATGCCAGAACTCACTGTGATGGAAGAGAAGGTCACATGATCACTGGGACCAATCACCGACCTCAGTTGTCACTATTACGGAACCGGGGACATACAGTTAGAGCCAGAAATATTTGGACAGTGACACAATTTTCGCGAGTTGGGCTCTGCATGCCACCACATTGGTTTTGAAATGAAACCTCTACAACAGAATTCAAGTGCAGATTGTAACGTTTAATTTGAAGGGTTGAACAAAAATATCTGATAGAAAATGTAGGAATTGTACACATTTCTTTACAAACACTCCACATTTTAGGAGCTCAAAAGTAATTGGACAAATAAACATAACCCAAACAAAATATTTTTATTTTCAATATTTTGTTGCGAATCCTTTGGAGGCAATCACTGCCTTAAGTCTGGAACCCATGGACATCACCAAACGCTGGGTTTCCTCCTTCTTAATGCTTTGCCAGGCCTTTACAGCCGCAGCCTTCAGGTCTTGCTTGTTTGTGGGTCTTTCCGTCTTAAGTCTGGATTTGAGCAAGTGAAATGCATGCTCAATAGGGTTAAGATCTGGTGATTGACTTGGCCATTGCAGAATGTTCCACTTTTTTGCACTCATGAACTCCTGGGTAGCTTTGGCTGTATGCTTGGGGTCATTATCCATCTGTACTATGAAGCGCCGTCCGATCAACTTGGCAGCATTTGGCTGAATCTGGGCTGAAAGTATATCCCAGTACACTTCAGAATTCATCCGGCTATTCTTGTCTGCTGTTATGTCATCAATAAACACAAGTGACCCAGTGCCATTGAAAGCCATGCATGCCCATGCCATCACATTGCCTCCACCATGTTTTACAGAGGAGGTGGTGTGCCTTGGATCATGTGCCATTCCCTTTCTTCTCCAAACTTTTTTCTTCCCATCATTCTGGTACAGGTTGATCTTTGTCTCATCTGTCCATAGAATACTTTTCCAGAACTGAGCTGGCTTCTTGAGGTGTTTTTCAGCAAATTTAACTCTGGCCTGTCTATTTTTGGAATTGATGAATGGTTTGCATCTAGATGTGAACCCTTTGTATTTATTTTCATGGAGTCTTCTCTTTACTGTTGACTTAGAGACAGATACACCTACTTCACTGAGAGTGTTCTGGACTTCAGTTGATGTTGTGAACGGGTTCTTCTTGACCAAAGAAAGTATGCGGCGATCATCCACCACTGTTGTTATCCGTGGACGCCCAGGCCTTTTTCAGTTCCCAAGCTCACCAGTCAATTCCTTTTTTCTTAGAATGTAGCCGACTGTTGATTTTGCTACTCCAAGCATGTCTGCTATCTCTCTGATGGATTTTTTCTTTTTTTTCAGCCTCAGGATGTTCTGCTTCACCTCAATTGAGAGTTCCTTTGACCGCATGTTGTCTGGTCACAGCAACAGCTTCCAAATGCAAAACCACACACCTGGAATCAACCCCAGACCTTTTAACTACTTCATTGATTACAGGTTTTTACGAGGGAGACACCTTCAGAGTTAATTGTAGCCCTTAGAGTCCATTGTCCAATTACTTTTGGTCCCTTGAAAAAGAGGAGGCTATGCATTACAGAGCTATGATTCCTAAACCCTTTCTCCGATTTGGATGTGGAAACTCTCATATTGCAGCTGGGAGTGTGCACTTTCAGCCCATATTATATATATAATTGTATTTCTGAACATGTTTTAGTAAACAGCTAAAATAACAAAACTTGTGTCACTGTCCAAATATTTCTGGCCCTAACTGTATCTGAGTGACATCACCAGCACCTCCAGTTGTGGCCCAAAGGAGGACCAGAGATAGTGAGTATGACTTTTTTTTAATTTTACACCCCGACCACCCATTAGATTCCTATAATTCCTGGACAACCCCCGTAACTGCAAGATAGAAAACCTAAACAGAAGAAAAGTTAACCAGATAAATATCATCAATCATCAACCCCCGATCCCAAATTGCCCTTGTAAGTTCCAATGTGACCACCATTACTGAGCTCAGACTTGGACTTCACCTCCTCACATATCACATTAGGTTCACACTAGTGTTTGGCTCTCCGTTGTGCGGTTCTGTAGGGGGACCTGAAAGTTGGAGAGCCTTCGGGACTTTTCTCTCCACTGATTTTAGGTGGAAGGTGTAGCAGACTCTTCTAGGGAGAGTCCAACGTAGATGTGAACCTAACCTAGAAAACGCCATGCCAGACTGGACTCCCATCACAACCACTGGGGCCTCGACATGAACACAGAAAGATATTGTGGAAAATTGGTCATTTCACTTCAGACATCTTGGGATATTTGAGCCAAGAGGAAAGATGAATAAGGACACCATCCCCGGCTGTTTCAGTTATATGGACCTACAATATCTAGATGCTACTACGCTGGACAGGTAGCCACTGAGTCAGGTGTAAGGCTACCAAAGGTACATGACAGACCCATCAACTTGGAGGTTTTTTAGAAGTTTTGACATTAATGGGGAACGTCTGAAGATTTCTTCGTCTCGGATTTGGATGAAGCGATCTTCCAGTTCATTTTGGTCTGAACTTTTTCAGATAGAATTAGAAGTGAAATTATTATACTCTTAATCTCTTCAGACTCCGGAGGATAATAGGTAGAGGCCCAGGGGAGCTGTAAAAAAACTATAAAAACATTCATACTTCCCTCTCTCACTTCTTTTTTGCCTCATGGCGGTGTCGGTCCCAATCACCCAATCACAAGTCTCAGTGGTGACCCCAGGCACGTGACTTTACCAGAAGAGCATCAGAAACCGGAGGAGGCCAAAAAGTGGAGAGTATGAATTTTTTTTCCACATCCCCTTGGCCTTCAACTATTACACTCTTGGGTCTGAAGAAACTGTAGAATATAATAATTTATCAGCCATTTTAGCTTGTCCGAGACAAATCACTCAATTTGGGATATTTGAGTCGGACCCAGCTTGTGCAGAGGCAGTCCTCCCACCTCTATTTATTATCTATCCTAAGGAGCTTAGTGTTGGAAAACCCTCTTAACTAAGGTTCATCAGATCTCCATTGTTTTATCAAACGTGATGAAACTGCAATTAGCAATGTGAACATGGGCTTAGTTCTTGTCTGTATCCCCTTTAATAATGAGGATCAGTAGGTAATATTAGAGATTTACATTTCTAAAATATGCTCACATCTGACAGTGGCTTTACTGCACCGTACGTGCTTCAGTAATACAGTGAAGAAACTTATGGAAGGTTGTCATTCCCTGGACTCAACATGTAAAATCTTTAGATCCTTTAAAGGGAGGAGACGATAATCCGATCACAATAAAGACATCATGGCTGGTTATCAGGAGGACACTACATGTATGACAAGATAACCCGACTACAATAAGGACATCATGGCTGGATTATCAGGAGGACACTACATGTATGAGAAGATAACCTGACCACAATAAGGACATCATGGCTGGTTATCAGGAGGACACTACATGTATGAGAAGATAACCCGAATATAATAAGGACATCATGGCTGGATTATCAGGAAGACACTACATGTATGAGAAGATGACCTGTCCACAGTAAATACATCATGGCTGGTTATCAGGAGGACACTACATGTATGAGAAGATAACCTGACCACAATAAGGACATCATGGTTGGTTATCAGGAGGACACTACATGTATGAGAAGATAACCTGACCACAATAAGGACATCATGGCTGGTTATCAGGAAGTCACTACATGTATGAGAAAATAACCTGACCACAATAAGGACATCATGGCTGGATTATCAGGAGGACACTACATGTATGAGAAGATAACCCGACCACAATAAGGACATCATGGCTGGATTATCAGGAAGACACTACATGTATGAGAAGATGACCTGACCACAGTAAATACATCATGGCTGGTTATCAGGAAGACAGTACATGTATGAGAAGATAACCCCACCACAATAAGGACATCATGGCTGGTTATCAGGAGGACACTACATGTATGAGAAGATAACTTGATCACAATAAGGACATCATGGCTGGTTAATAGGAGGACACTACATGTATGAGAAGATAACCCCACCACAATAAGGACATCATGGCTGGTTATCAGGAGGACACTACATGTATGAGAAGATAACTTGATCACAATAAGGACATCATGGCTGGTTATCAGGAGGACACTACATGTATGAGAAGATAACTTGACCACAATAAGGACATCATGACTGGTTATCAGGAGGACACTACATGTATGAGAAGATAACCTGACCACAATAAGGACATCTTGCTGGTTATCAGGAGGACACTACATGTATGAGAAGATAACCCGACCACAATAAGGACATCATGGCTGGTTATCAGGAGGACACTGCATGTATGAGAAGATAACCTGACCATAAGGGCATCATGGCTGGTTATCAGGAGGACACTACATGTATGAGAAGATAACCCGACCACAATAAGGACATCATGGCTGGTTATCAAGAGGACACTACATGTATGAGAAGATAAACTGACCACAATAAGGACATCATGACTGGTTATCAGGAGGACACTACATGTATGAGAAGATAACCTGACCACAATAAGGACATCTTGCTGGTTATCAGGAGGACACTACATGTATGAGAAGATAACCCGACCACAATAAGGACATCATGGCTGGTTATCAGGAGGACACTGCATGTATGAGAAGATAACCTGACCATAAGGACATCATGGCTGGTTATCAGGAGGACACTACATGTATGAGAAGATAACCCGACCACAATAAGGACATCATGGCTGGTTATCAAGAGGACACTACATGTATGAGAAGATAACCTGACCACAATAAGGACATCTTGCTGGTTATCAGGATGTCAGGATCTTGTTTTGTTGAACTCTTTTTTTGCCAGCAGTCAAGTTTTTTGTGTTTCCTGCCTGTGACTTACCCTGGTTTCTTGATTCTTGATTATTTAGCATGTGTGTTGTGATTACCCTGTTGTCTGAGTATTGATTCCAGAAGTCTGTCTTCTGCCAAGTTCCTCAAGCTCTGACTGTTCCAAGTTGGTTATTCACCTGCCAAGTTGGTTGCTTCCTGTAACTACTGGCCCCAGCAAGTCCTCCTTCTACTAAAAGACCTTGATATCCACCTGATCCATAGGAGCCGTGGAATCACTGCCTCCAGCAAGCCCTCCTGCTGATAATAGGACCGCTGCTTCCGGCCAAGCCTCCCTTTGTTCCATTGAACGGACTGTAAGTCTATCTGTGCATTGCTATTGTTATACTCCCTGTTTCCAGCCGTTGGTCTCTAGACAACTAGTAACGGTATTGTGACACAGGAGGACACTACATGTATGAGAAGATAACCTGACCACAATAAGGACATCATGGCTGGTTATCAGGAGGACACTACATGTATGAGAAGATAACCTGACCACAATAAGGACATCATGGCTGGTTATCAGGAGGGACACTACATGTATGAGAAGATAATCTGACCACAATAAGGACATCATGGCTGGGTATCAGGAGGACACTACATGTATGAGAAGATAACCTGACCACAATAAGGACATCATGGCTGGTTATCAGGAGGACACTAAATGTATGAGAAGATAACCTGACCACAATAAGGACATCATGGCTGGTTATCAGGAGGACATTACATGTATGAGAAGATAACCTGACCACAATAAGGACATCATGGCTGGTTATCAGGAGGACACTAAATGTATGAGAAGATAACCTGACCACAATAAGGACATTATGGCTGGTTATCAGGACACTACATGTATGAGAAGATAACCTGACCACAATAAGGACATCATGGCTGGTTATCAGGAGGACACTACATGTATGAGAAGATAACCTGACCACAATAAGGACATCATGGCTGGTTATCAGGAGGACACTAAATGTATGAGAAGATAACCTGACCACAATAAGGACATCATGGCTGGTTATGAGGAGGACACTACATGTATGAGAAAATAACCCGACCACAATAAGGACATCATGGCTGGTTATCAGGAGGGCACTACATGTATGAGAAGATAACCCGACCACAATAAGGATATCATGGCAAAGTATAACAAATCGCATGGTCATATCAATTGCAAACCGATTTAGACAACGGACTATCACCACTAAAAAAATAGCAGTGAATCACAATGTATTTTTTCCACAGTATTTTTCATTGCGCATTTGATGCATTTCCCTGTACTTTTTCCCGATTGAGTAGCTGAAAGTAACAGGCCATGTTTTTTGTTCCACATCTTATTTTTTCCTACAACGTGTGGATGAAGTAAATTTCATTCACTTTGTTGATTCTGTAAACACATATTATCTTTTTTCTGTAGAAGCCAAAGATGTGTTTCTGCAATGTGGGGTTTCAGGTATTTATGGCCTATACTGAGCATAGGCAATAAAAAAGTTTAACTCTGGACATCCCCTTTAATATGTCCCACACAGTTTAACATCCCCTTTCTGCACAGGATGTTACCCCATCACTGCTTCCACACAATATAATGGCCCCATCACTGTTCCCCATACATTATGGGGGAGCAGTGAAGAGGCCACTGTATGATGTGGACCAGTGACGAGGCCACTGTATGATGTGGACCAGTGAAGAGGCCACTGTATGATGTGGACCAGTGAAGAGGCCACTGTATGATGTGGACCAGTGAAGAGGCCACTGTATGATGGGGAGCAGTGAAGAGGCCACTGTATGATGTGGACCAGTGAAGTGGCCATACAAGATTTGGCTCAGAAAAACCCTTAAAAGAAGTTGTCTATAAACAGGAGTTATCACTGTAGCGGTCACCAGAGAGATGTAAAAAAAAAAAAAAAAAGTATACTGACCTGTCCCCAGCACCCCGTTGTCCCCCGCCTGTATCTGTTCAGTCTCATGGTGGCAACTCATTTCTTGAAATCCTGTACCTAATTGGTCTCATCGATCACATGAGGTGCAGGACTCCCAGCAAGGAGGCGCCAGCACGAGACTGAACAGACACTGACATATGAGTTGCTCCAATTCCTGGACAACCACTTTAAAAGATGTATCCATGTTTCTAATATTGATGGTCTGTCCATAAGATAGGCCATCAATATTACATCTGTGATGATACAACAGCCAGGACCATTGCAGATCAGCTTTTCCAGGACGCTGCAGCTACAGGTAATGGTAACATTTCTAGGAGCCATGCTGTTCACTTGCCATACAAGGTGTAGCAGTAGGTTTAGGTAGTGCACATGGTATAGTGCGTGAGCAGCATGGCTCCTGACATGTTATTAGCTTTAGCCGTAGTGTCTCGGTACCGCTGATCTGCAGGGTCCTGGCCCCTAGAAACAATTCCACTGGTGGGCCCTGTACACCCCAGTCCGACCCTGGATAGATAGATAGATAGATAGATAGATAGATAGATAGATAGATAGATAGTTAGATAGATAGATAGATAGATAGATAGATAGATAGATAGATAGATAGGAGATAGATAAGAAGTGGAAAAAATGGCAGCACTCCAATATTTAGAAAAAGTGTAGGTTTTTTCCAAGCAGCGATGTTTCGGTTCTTATC